>NC_034014.1:20743372-20844390 GCF_000346465.2 Prunus persica
TACGGGATTGATCCGTCAGTGGCAAGTCCCAATCTTACATTTCGGGGATCAGTAGCAAACTCGGGGAACGTTCGATCGAACTCTTTCCATGCCTCCCCATCTGCAGGATGCCGCATCACATCATCGTCTACCCGTTTTTCCTTATGCCATCTCATGTCTGTGGCAGTATGCGTCGACATATACAATCGCTGCAACCTAGGTTTAAGGGGTAGATAACGCATGACTTTTTGTGGTATCTTAGTCGTTCTATTCTGGGATGTCATTTTGAACCTCGACTCATTGCATATAGGGCATGTATCCAACGTTTCATGCTCTTTGTAGAATAACATGCAATTGTTTTTGCAAGCGTGGATTTTTTCATAACCCAATCCAAGACCGTGCAACACCTTCTGTGCATGTTTATGGTCTTTCGGCAAACAATTGTCCGTCGGAAGCATTCTCTTGAAAACCCCCAAAAAGTAATCGAAACACAAGTTCGACATACGATACTTTATTTTTCCGTGCATTAGCTCCACAATGACAGTGAGAACGGAAAAGCTCTCGCACCCCGGGTATAACTCTTGGTTGGCATTTTTTAACAGTTTTTCATACTGTTCAAACTCCGCACTGTCTATTGGTGTAGGCATGTCATCTTCCCCTTCCTGATTGATGTTGGTCGATGCGAATGGAAAAGCATCCTGTATAATACCCATGACTTGATCATTAGGATCCACATTAGGTTCAACATTGTCCCCTCTTGGGGCATTTGAAGACGAAGCATGCTCTACTTGTTCGCCGTGAAGGTTCCAAATGCAATATGTTTCAATCATTCCATTCCTTACTAAATGAAATCCAACATTTTCAATTGTCTCCCACAACGTGTTGTTACACCTCCTACAAGGACAACGGATTCTAGTTGCACCCGGGTTGTGTCTACGTGCAAACTCAATAAAATCCTCGATTCCATCCAAGTATTCGTCTGCGCATCTATTCGGGTTCTGTATCCACCTTCTGTCCATAATTCCTGAAACCACAATCACGACACAACAATCACAACAATCACAACAACTTCATACGAAGTTATAATGTCACCTTATGCCTCCGGTAAGGGCCCTATCCCATTCGGGAATGCATAGTCCTGTCACGTAACCTACGGCTACATGAGATTAGATTTCGACGTGGATTAATTTTGGCAGCATCTCGACACAGTTCTTGAAGTGGGCATAGGTATAAATACCTACGTACCACCCGAAGAACGTACCGAGATGACACCGAAATCTCCACAATCGAAACCTAATCCTGTAGCCGAAGATTATGTGACAACACTATGCATTACCAAACTGTCCAAATAATGGGACAATTCAAGAATTAATTGGACCGCAGTCATGCATTACGCATCCATGCACGAAATCCAACTAATCTCGAACGGGAAACTACGTGTTACTAAACATAAAAATAAAAGTACGAAGTTAATTTCAATTAACTTCGTACATCACAACACATTGTGCTATGTCACGCACAATTTCACAACATTATACACATATGACTTCACAAAAAAATTACAAACAAACTTTTACAATAACATACCTTCTCAATCGTTCTCCACCAATCACCAATCACAAATATCCCTAACGATAACAAAATTAATAGCGTTACTACGAATTTACATCAATACATTTAAACTAACGACAAAAAATACATACCCAATGAACGTACTGAATTCACAGCAGAGCAACGGCAGAGAGAATGAGAGAGAGGCAAAATGCAGTGGGAGAGTGAGAGAGAGGCAGAATGCAGAAACTGCATTCTGCCTCTGCAATGGCAGATATTAAAATGAAGAATACGGACTTTGCGCGACGAACAATCCAATTCGTCGCGCAAAATGCCGTCGCAAAAAATCACTTTTCCGTCGCACAAAACAACATTTCCGTCGCGCAATTACCTGCCGACATCTGGTTTTTTGCGCGACGAACTAAATTATCCGTCGCACAAACATTCGTCGCGCAAATAAGATTATTCGTCGCGCAAATTATTCATTTCGTCGCGCAAGAAAGCACCGGCATCACACTTTACGCGACGAAGGTGGTTCCGTCGCGCAAAAAAGTTTTATCCACCCTGCATTTTGCCGCCAAAAATAAGTAAACCCTCGTTTTTTTTACGCGACGCTACATATTTCCGTCGCGCTAAGTTGTCTTTTGCGACGGAAACGTTCGTCGCGCAAAGTTTTTTACAGCAAAAAAAATTAGCCAATTTTCTGTCCATCTTTACGCGACGAAATATATGTATTGTCGCGCAATATTGTCATGCGCGACGTTTGTCGTCGTCGCGCAAGATTCTGGCGCCAAAAAAAAAAACCAGGGTTTTTTCCCAGACCTTTGCTCGACGAAACTAGTTTTGGTCGCGCATAGATTGTTTGCGCGACGAAGAGTTTTCGTCGCGCTAGTGTTCTGCTGTTTGCGCTACTGTATTTTTTTTTCGTCGCAATAGTGATTTTTGCGCGACGAAAATATGTTCGTCGCGCAAATGTCCGTCGCGCAAACAGTAAATCGTAGTAGTGAATGAGTTGGCCGAGTCCCTTCATGTAAGTATTATTTAATTTTAATTCTTATGTTACGCATTCAATTTATATGCATGTTTTAATTTATATTTTATGTTATGTTCAACAGACGATGATGGTGGAGAGGAGCCAGTTGGTTCTTCAGGAGTCCGCCTCCCAGCTTCCTCCCGAGACTCCGATCGAGTCTGTGGCTCCTCCACAGGATGCTGGATTTCAGATCTTGACGGAGACGTTGGATCAGACTCTCGGGAGGAGGCCGGGGACATATTGTCGAGGGATGGGGAATGCCCAGCGGAGGGAACCTCGACCTCGTTCATCGGCGCAGTCAAACAGTCAGGTCACTGCTTTGACAGCACAGGTGGCCACTCTTCAGAGCCAGATGTCGGTCATTCTGCAGTCCCTCGCACAGTCCGGCATTCCAGTCCCGCATTTTGATGCGCCGACCTCCGAGCCCGTCCATCCCGGGCATCCCCACCAGACCACTGCCCCAGTGAACGCCCCGACCTCCGAGCCGCATACTGGCGACGACTCGGTTGATTTTGATTCATTATTTGATTAGTGTATTTATTTTATTTATAATACATTTATTTTATTTTATAACAAAATTTTATTCTAATTTATTTTTATTGCAATTTCATTGTTTAATCAATAAAAAAAACCAATTTTATTTAAAATAAAAAATATAAAAAATAAAAAAAAATTGTAATATTATGTTTGCGCGACGGAAAATATTTCGTCGCGCAAACCCGCATGTAACAAAAAAAATTAAAAAAATCAACTTTTTTATTACTTTTAATTCTTGCGCGACGAATGCATACGTCTCGCAAACACGTTTTGCGCGACGAATTGTTTCGTCGCGCATCTTCTCTGGCGCGACAACAGAGATTTTCGTCGCGCAAATATATGAGCAACGAAAGCTTTCTCATCGCGCGAATGGTTCTGCGGCGAACATCTACGTCTCCTGAACACGTTTTGTGCGACGAATTAGTTTTCGTCGCGCAAAGATATGTGCGACGAATAATTGATCGTCGCGCAAATTTTATGCGACGAACAGTTGTTTCGTCTCCATACCGTTGGTGCAACGATAGTTTACCCGTCGCACAGTTTTGCGCGACGAATTGTTATACCTCGTCGCGCAAAGGATTTCTTCACGATCTTCGCGCGACGGAAAATGCGCGACGAATTGTTTGTCGCGCTGAAGTTAGTGCGACAAAATGAGACTTTGCGCGACGTTTTTTTATTCGTCGCGCAAAGAGTAAAATGTAGTAGTGTGTGTTCAGGATTTCAGATTCTCCATTCGATTGGCTATTCCTTATAATTATGTACATGTATGTTGTTATTTAGAGAGAGAGAGAGAGGGAGGGAGAGAGGTAAAGTGTACAAACTAGAATAAGTGATATCTCTCTAGCAATCCAAGCCTTGAGTGTTGGTCATTTGATCTGCAAATCTTGCTCTCTGGCTCTGGTCTTTTACTAAATCCGGCTCTTTCCTTTCTGTGTAACTTCTCAGAAACAGAGAAGATGATCTTCTAAGAATTAAGTAGGACTTTCAAAGCCAATTTTTCAATTTGATCCCTGCTCTACATAAAATATAAAAAATTAATACCTCTGCTGCGATGTTTCCTGTATTTTTACTTGTATGTGTATGCATTATTCACGTTCGCATTGTCACATTATGGATTTAGTTTTGAAGTGAGAATCTTACTTGGATTTCTCGCAGACCACCTATGTAATTCGGCACAAACTACTACCCTCTAGTTTTCTACAAGCACAAGCTCTTGAGATGAAATCAAATTTATCATATGAGTTATCCCCTAGGGTAAGTTTCAATGTTACATACAATAAATGTGATCACTGTAGGTTAGTCGGTTGAGCTTTGATTTTGTTTACTTCTCATTTTGTATCTCAAGGCTAAAAAGTTGGAAGATTGGTTCATCCTTTGCGTTAAAAAAAGACCTAAAGAAACCCAGCTGCTTCTATGTAAGGCATCCTGGTTCTAATTATTTATTTATCTTTTTGTGATTTTTTTAATACTGTTTGTCAACTTTGTGAGATTCTTTCGGGGTTAACTGCAATTTTTGTGATTCTTTTAACCAGAGCAAGCTGAAAAATTGTGAGTTGGAAGCACAAGGAAAGCTTGTAAAAATTGAAATGGTGTTGGAGCTCATTTTGCTGTTAAGCCATTTGTCTGTGTTAGATGTGCGTGGGCTGCTGCATGTTGGTGCTCTAGGCTAAAAATTTTGGGACTTTGATTCCAAGAAAATAATGAAGTTTCCCGAGATCCTTCATAGAAAATATAAGTTGCCTAATCGCCGAATCAAATGAGAAATTTGTTCTTGATCATTGCCAATTATAAGGATGTCATCGACATAAATGAGCAGAACCAAATAGATGCCTTGTTAATTGTAAACAAAGAGTGTGTAGTCACATTTGGACTCATGAAATCCAAGCTGCAAAAGATATTCAGAGAATCATTGAAACCAAGCTTGTGGAGCTTGTTTCAATCCATATAGACTACGCTTCAATTTACACACATGAGATCGAAATTGTTGATCCACAAAGCCAGTAGGTTGTTTCATTAACACATCTTCATAGAGATTTGCATGTAGAAACGCATTTTATACATCAAGTTTGTGAACCTGCCATCTATTGCTCACGGCCAGGCTAAGAACAAGACGAATGGTGCTATGTTTGACCACGAGATTGAAGGTTTCACTGTAGTCGATACCTTGTTGCTGATGGAGACCATTGGCAACAAGTCTGGCCTTGTATCTCTCTATTGATCCATCTGCTCTCTTCTTTACTTCGAACACCCACTTATTTGGAAGCAAATTCATATGAGGCTGATAAAGAACTAGCTGCCAAGTACCATTATGTTGCAAAGCATTAAATTCCTGAGCCATTGCATGTCTCCATTCCTCCTGTTTCGTTGACTGACTAAAACAAGTAGGTTCAATGCATTAGTATCCAAAATAACATGTAGAGCATATCTGGGATTGGGTTTTGGAAAACCCAACTGAGACTTGGTCGCCATAGGATGATGAGAAATAGCTTGAGAAACCTGCGGGACAATATCTTCATTTATTGGCTCATTAGGAGTTGGGAAAGGAGTAAGTGTTGGAGTGGGAGAAGGAGATTGATTTAATTGCACATCGTCAGGCGTGCAATGAGGAAGTGGAGGTGAAGTAGGATTGTTTCTTGTAGGCAACGAAACATAACCTGAAGGCAAATTGAATTAGTTGTTTCTGGAAAAGTAAACAACATTGCAGAATCAAAATTGGTACCTGTGTGTTCGAGGCTCCCCTTGGAAGATGTGAGTTCTTAAAATGGAAAAACGTCCTTATCGAATAGGACATGGCGAGAAAAATAAATGCGTCTCGTGGATAAATCCAAACACTTATACCCTGATGATTAAGAGAATATCCTAAGAATACACAAGTTCTTTATTTTGGTTGTAATGTATGTTTATTATATGGAGTGAGCTAGGGAAAACACCTACACCCAAAGATTCGAAGCATGTCATATGAAGGAGTTTTATGAAACAATTTTTCAAAAGGAGACATATGGTTTAGCACACGTGTGGGAAGGCGATTTATGAGATAAGTGGCAGTTTGGCAGGCTTCTAGCCAATAAGAGATAGGAATGTGAGCATGGTTAAGCATGACAATAGCAGTTTCAATGAGATGATGATGTTTCCTTTCTACAAGGCCGTTATGTTCTGGATGTTTAGGACAGGTAATGCGTTGAGTAATTCCATGTTTTGCCAAAAATTATTGAAAGGCTAGTTTTGTGTATTGGCCTCCTTCTTCACTTTGAAGAGCTCTTGTTGAGGTGTTGAGCATTTTTTCTATTTGTTTTTTAAATTTGATAAAAATATCAAATACTTCATATTTTTGTTTCATGAGGAATATCCAAGTGTATCGAGAGAAGTCATCAACTAGAAGAAAATAATAACGAAAGCCATGAATTGAAGCAATTGGTGAACTCTAAACATCAGAGTGTACAAGAGCCATTGGAGACAAAAACACAGAATCTGAAATTGAAAATGGTAATTTAGTGCTTTTACCTAAAGGACATGAAGAACAAAAAGGTACATGAGAAGAGCCACTAATTGGCACTTTATTATTTGAAATCAAATTCTTTATTATTGCACTAGCTGGATGGCCTAGGCGAGAATGCCATTTTTGAATTGAGACACGAGTTCCTTCGAAAGCAGAAAAAGATTGATTGGAAAATCCACCGCTATTTGTGAATGGATATAATCCATTCTCACACCTCCCTTGGAAAAATGTCTTCTGTGTCTTGAGGTCCTTCACAAAAAAAAACCAATCAGGACAGATGAGAATATAGCAATTATTGTCAGAAGTGAAACGATGAACGGGAATCAAATTTGTAGAAGCAAAAGGGCGAACGTGTTATGAAAACAGAAAATGAAAACAGGATCTTGAAAAGTTAAAGTTACCGAATGACCCCTAAGTTGTAATTGACTTAGTGAGAGAGCACTCCCATTGATATTTTTTAAGCAACGATTTCTTATTAATAATTGATAATTTCCCATGCATAGAGCTCAACCCACATGGAATCTTATTGTTTTTCAACTTTTTCTCTTCTATAGATTTTGTTCAATTTTCTTATTTTGTAAGTGGACAAAAGATGAGAGAAAATGTCAATCTCCCTTTTCCAGCTCCCTTATTAATTCACATGTTAAAATACGAGTGCATTTTATATGTCATGAACCTAGGTCATAGTCAGTCAATGGTTGATCCACTTAAGGACTAGTAAAGGTTGTTGCCCCTACTCACCCTTCTTCCTATCCATGAAGTTCCTAGAATCTTTATTAAAGATATGCTTGAGTATGTTGCAATGGGGCAAGGTGTTTGATAAAAGTCCTCTGAGAGAACATGGAGGTGCAAAGTTGTGCGGGCAGCTAAACTTCATATGTTTTTTTGTTTAAATTGACATACCAAAACCAGGTCGTATCTTGTTACTTGTATATAATTCATTCATATTTGAAGAATATTGAGCATTGGAATTTTTAGTTCTATTTTGGAATTCCCCAGGATTCATGTTACTCAGAAAATATTGTTGTCTTCTTTAGGTATGAATCTAAAAATTCTGTTAGTGATTTGAACTACTTTATTTTGCCCCTCCTCAATTTAAAAAAATTCTGGATTCGCCACCCATGCAATATGGCACCCAACACAAACGGAAATATCATCCTCCACCAACCTGTTTTGGACAATAAACAACTAATTAACCATGATGTCCTCTTTTTTCCTTCTCAAATGCACCGACCTTTCCAAATTATCTACCACCATTACTTTATGCCAGCCATCATTACGTTCAAACCCATTCCAACATTATTATTTAAGAATTAACATTAAATAATTATATTTGACTCCATCATATTTTCTAATTATAATATAGTAATTACTCCTTTCATGATAACCACTCTTCTAAGATATACGAATTCCTGTCAGTTTTACTTGGCTGCTTATGTGTAAGAGCATCTCATTTTCATATAAAATATTGGTTAACTTATGGTACACGTTACACCTACTTATTAAAAGACAAGACTCGCGATGATAGGAACAATGAGTCGAACCAATACCCCAATATATAATGACTATCATGAGGATTAGGTAACGTGGTTAGCTAATATGATTAGAAAATATGATTTATCTAATCGCTTCTTATTAAGGTTTTTCTGTGTAGGGAAGGTTGGATTTTTGTTTTTTGTTTTTCCAAAGTCGAAAGATAACTTTATTAAAAATAGATGAAAATGTGAATTGGATTGTTAGACGTTGATTTCTCTTCTTTAGACAATTAATAAATTTGATCGTAGTGCCCTTTTCGAAAGCTTGGATAACTTGATTTACTACAAAAACCCCTGCTCCATCATTAATCTTAAATCATTACATATAGAGTGCTGATGGAGTTCTTGTGGAGGCTGGGTAGGTCTTTTTAAATATTTTATTTTTATGAATAAATATTTTAATTATTTCATTTGTAAATATATAATAAGTTTTTAAATTTATTTAAATAAAATATATTAAAGATATTTTTAGTAATTAAATATAATAAAATAGAACAAATTATGAAAATAACAACACTCTTATTTATATATATATTTCGAAAAACCACCGACTTATCTTATTGCTAATGTAAATTGTAATTGACTTATTGAGAGAGCACTCCCATTGGTCATGCTTAGAGCTCCACTCACATGAAATCTTATTGTTGTTCAAACTTTCACTTTACCGTAGATTTTATTGTGGCCTTCGAGGAAATTGATCTTATAATATTCAAGAGTAGGCAAGTGGATTCCAACAAAGAAAGAGGGAAAATTCTGTGGTGCCTCAGTTGTACCGGTACAGTCAATCATCTAAAGGTTCATATTTTATTTTAAAAATTAAGGGTTGAGATTGAATGACCTGATGACTTGTTCACTCCTTTCTTATTAAAGAGTACGTGAAATACACGTGACTGAGAAAACAAACGAAAAAGCTTTGACGAACGCGAGAAATACGTCGCGTGCACTGAGAGCTGCTTCATCTTTGCAATATCTCTCTCTCTCTCAAATCCAATCCTCATCTTTGTCCTCAAGTCAGAATCTGAGCATCTCCTCTCTGCCGACGCCGCGATGCGCAAGAACCATCGGAGAGGAGACAGAGTAGGGTGATTCAGTCGAGTTCGACGGGGGTGGTGTGAAAGGCCTTTATTTGGGTAGAAATTCAACGACTTAGTATTGAATCTGGAGTGAGGATGTCTGTGTTGCAGAGCCTTTGATGGGAGAAAAAATTCAACGCCTTGGACTGAATCTTGGTGATTTTTTTATGGGTAATGATTTCCCCACTCCAATTTTATCCACTTACACTCCTTTTTTAGTTATAAAATGGAGTGTAAGTGGATAAAATTGGAGTGGGGAAATCACCACTCTTTTTTTTCCCTCTTTTAATAATTTTTAATAATTTAATAATTTAATATTTTCTCTTAATTTCATCACAACATCAAACCCACTGTGATCCTTTCTCCATCAAACCCACTGTGATCCTTTCTCCATCAAACCCATGTAATTTTCGTTTTATGGAGGATTTGTTTTCTTCCATGTATGAGGTTATGGATTTGTGCTTCAAAATAAGGTATGAAATTTTGAATAATCAGGTTGTTGATTTTCTTTAAAGTCTTGGATTCTTGAATTTTCTTCCTACTTTTTTTTTTTTTTTTCAATTTGAGATTTGTTTTATTACTCAAGAACTCTGGTCATGATGAATCCAATTGGAGTTTTCGGGCTTGTTAGTGGAGAACTGAGGTTGGCCTCAAAAGAGAAAGATGAGTTCTTTAACTGAGAAACCTCATAACTGGTTTTGATTTTGGCTATATTATTTCTTATGTGCAATTGCATATATTTTTTTGCAATTGCATACAGTTTATGCAATTTTTGACCCCCTGTATGCAATTAGCGATAGTGTGATGTTTAAAGAAACGTTTGACTTGAATGCTATGTCATTGAGTTATTTACCCATTAACAATCTAGTAACAATTGAGGTTTCGTTCGTTGAGTATGTTGCGTTCATTTGATAAATTTAAATGTTGGTATATTCGGTAAGAAAAAATAAGAGTTCACGAGAAAGAAGAAGACATGATATTTTTTTTTTTTTTAGGTGAAGTGTCTTGGGTTGCCATTACCATTTCAAAGATTGTATTGCTAAATCTATAAGTGTATGGTTTAAATGTGATGTTCATGATTGATATTGGTTGTTGTGATTGCCGTAACTGCTATATATTGGTTGCTCTGGCTAAGGATTCAGGAAAAGAGCAGTTAAGACAAGTGCATTTTTGTTACACTGAAATATGTGTTTTGAGATACCATCACAATGTTTGAATAATCTCTCTCTACCTCCCTCTCATTTGCAGAAAGGGGTATGCTCACTTGGACTTTTCATGCATACTTGGTGAGATTCTCACCTTCTTCTGAGAGCCTAATATTTAGGGGCTAACATTTGTGTACTCTACAAGTTATAAATTGAGCTAAACGTATTACAAAATATTTTAGGTGAAGTGTTTTCTTTGTTTATGTTTCTTTTTTCAGATCTTATTTCTTATTTATGTGACATGTAGTCTTGGTTAGAGAAAATAGATGATATCACATATAATTTTCTATAGCTTTTAGGTAGTAGTAGATTATCCGTATTGTCATGCAAATGAACACACACAAAAAAGAGGCCCTCTAGCCAAAAAGAGGAAATTTGGTGATCTTTGCATACGTTATAAGAGTGTGAGCCAATGAGCCTTCTAGTAAAAACGAAAGAAGTTAAAAACCAAAAGAAGGGCGGAATGCAATTGCATATTGTAAACTAAGAATTGCAAACAGATGTTACGAAATTGCATACATATATATGTAATTGCTTATTGTAAAATGAGAATTGCACATAAATGCTATGAGATTGCATACAAGTATATGAACGAAAAAAGTTAAAAACCAAAAGAAGGGCAGAATGCAATTGCATATTGTAAGCTAATAATTGCAAACAGACGTTACGAAATTGCGTATATATATACAATTGCATATTGTAAAATGAGATTGCACATAGATGCTACGAGATTGCATACAGGCATATGCATATGGATACTATAAATTGAGAATTGCACACGTGCTATCAAATATGCGATATATGCCCACAAAAACCATTAACATGGTTAAATTGTTGATTTAGTCCTTGAACTTGTATCCAATTTTCAATTTATCGCATGACATTTTTTTTATAATATTACGGATATGAATTTTCTTTATCGCCAATGTCTCCCCTGCCGTTTAATTCCCTAACATTTCATCCAATCTGTCATTAAATATGAGGGCACATTGATCATTTCATACGTTAAACATAATTGAATTATGTAAAATAAAATAATATAAAAAGATATTAAATATATGCCTTAAAGCCAAACATGTGATATTGCGTTCTTTTTTGGATATTTCACCATCATTTATGGGCAAAATCGTTGTTTTCATCTATGTTATTTAGTCTACAATCATAACAGCACAACAATCCTTGGAATATGATTCGTATGTGGGCTAAGCAATGAGATTGGATATAAGAAGACTTCTCATATTTCCACTTCACTTCGTGGTCATATATTATCAATTGGGCATTGATCATAATCGAAAAAGTCCAATTTTCTTTTTCGTCAATTCAATGTGACTCAATCAATCGACCATTAAGTAATAATTTTTGTTGAAAGCTTTTAAATTTATATTTGTACCAACAATCATATGTTTGATTTTATTGAATTTTTTTTAATTAACAATATAGGAATAATTGGAGATAATCAACAAAGTTCAATTTTATTCTCAATATTTCATTGGGTTAAATTATTAGTAAATCATGAAAGTTATATTCAATAATTTATGCCCAACAAACCTACCTAAAGAACGCTAAGTGACTCGTTCGCCGGGTATATAATGTTGTTCGTTGACCAAATTACCCAATGAACTCCTTGATTTACTCAATAAAAAAGGTATTTTACTTCGAAGACGCAAGGGGAGCGCTCGGTGAGTAAAGCTCGTTGTTCCCCGAGAAATTGGACTAACTAAAATATTTTATCAAACAAATGCGCTATTTTTTCACTTGAACGCAGGGGGTGAGTTCGTTGAATAAAGTTGGTCGTTTCCCGGGAAATTGGACCCAACTAACTTACTTTTTCAAACAAATGGACTATTTGTTCATGCGAACGCAGGGGTTGCGTTCATTGAGTAAAGTTGAACATTCCTCGTTCCTCAGAAAAATGGGCCAAACTAACTTACTTTTTTAAACAAATGGACTATTTGTTCACGCAAACGCAGATGTTGCGTTCATTGAGTAAAGTTGCATGTTCTCCGGAAAAATAGACCCAACTAACTTACTTTTTCAAACAAACAGGCTATTTGTTCATACAAATGCAAGGGTTGCGTTGGTTGAGTAAAGTTGCTCATTCATCGGAAAAATGGGCCTATTATCGAAATTACGTAGTAATGGACATTGTTATGTAGTACAAATAATTTTCCAAAAGATCCCGAATTTCGTAAAACACAATGTGATTAACCTTAATATTGAATAATAGACATATGGTTATAATAAAGTATTTGCTTGGTTTTCTTTGTCTTTGCGCTATACATTAATTAGGTTTGCATTTTTAAGGTGTGTTTAGTTTGCACACAGCCGGTTTGCATTTGCATTTTACACATGCAATTGCATGACGATGATGCAATGCAAGAGTGACTGTGCGCAAACCCCTAATAAGGAAAAATGGATCATATTTTTTTGTACATGCATAATTAGACCTATTTTTTGAACTATAAATCGAAGGGCGAAATGAACCGAAATACAGAGCATGAGAAACAGTAAGGGGCAATAAGCCGAACATATTAAAAGATCCTTGCAAAGTCCACGTGGACGCAAATCATGCGGAACATGGTTATAGAAGTTAGTCATAACATGAACTTTGGGATCATTTGGATCCCAACCTTGCTGTTTTGGATTTTTGACAACGTGAGGTTGGTTTGAAGAGGAAGCCATGCATTTGTAATGGATAGAGTCAAAGAAGCAGTCACTCAAATGCCCCTTTATAATAGAATGGAGGGTTTAAAATGTTAACGCAAGGGTTACCCGGAAAAATTAATCCAGCCAACTAACGTTTTCAAACAAACGAGGGTTTTGTTCACACAAACGAAATGATTGCGTTCGTTGAGAAACGTTACCCGTTCGCCGATAAAATATCCCCAACCACCTTACTTTTTCAAACAAACGCGGTGTTTGTTCTAGCGAACCTAAGGGTTGCGTTTGTTCAGTAAAGTTACCCGTTCCCCGAAAAATGGGCCCAACCAACTTACTTTTGTAAACAAACGGGTAGTTTGTTCAATCGAACGTAAAGGTTTGCTTTCGTTCAGAAATACTCGACGTTCCGCCGAAAAAGAGGGCCAACAATCTTACTTGTTCAAACCAACATGGTATTTATTCACACGAACACAATATGTGCGTTACTTGAGAAAAGTAACCCGTTCGTCGAAAACATGCCTCAACCACCTTACTTTTTCAAACAAACGGGGTATTTTTTCACACCAACGCAACAGGTGCGTTCGTTGAGGAAAGTTTTCTATTCGCCGAAAAAATATATCCAACCAACTTACTTTTTCAAACAAACGGGGTGTTTGTTCTAGTGAACGCAAATGGGCCCAACCAACTTACTTTTTCAAACAAATGGGGAGTTTATTCAAACAAACGTAAGGGTTTGCTTTCGTTCAAAAATACTCGACGTTCCGTCGAAAAAGAAGGCCAACATAGTTACTTTTTTAAACAAACAGGGTATTTGTTCAAACGAACGCAATATGTGTGTTCCTGGAAAAAAGTTACCCGTTCGCCGAAAACATGCCCCAACCACCTCACGTTTTTAAACAAACGGGGTATTTTTTCACACCAACGCAACAGGTGCGTTCGTTGAGGAAAGTTTTATGTTCGTCGAAAAAATATATCCAACCAACTTACTTTTTCAAACAAACGGGCTATTTGTTCACGTAGACGCAGGGGTTGCGTTCATTTAGTAAAGTTGCTCGTTCTTCTAAAAAATGGGCCAAACTAACTTACTTTTTCAAACAAACGGCCTATTTGTTCACGTAAACGCAAGGGTTGAGTTTGTTGAGTAAAGTTGCTCGTTCCCCGAAAAAATGGCCCAAACTAACTTACTTTTTCAAACAAACGGGCTATTTGTTCATGCGAACGCAGGGGTTGTGTTCGTTGCGTAAAGTTGTCCGTTCCCTAGAAAAATGGGCCCAACTAACTTACTTTTTCAAACAAACGGGCTATTTGTTCATGCGAACACAGGGGTTGCGTTTGTTGAGTAAAGTTGCCCGTTCCCCGAAAAAATGGGCCAAACTAACTTACTTTTTCAAACAAACGGGCTATTTGTTCACATAAACGCAGGGGTTACGTTCGTTGAGTAAAGTTGCTCGTTCCCCCGAAAAATGGGCCAAACTAACTTACTTTTTCAAACAAATGCGCTATTTGTTCATACGAACGCAATGGGTTGCGTTCATTGAGTAAAGTTGTCCGTTCTCCGGAAAAATGGGCCCAACTAACCTACTTTTTCAAGAAAACAGGCTATTTGTTCACGCGAATGCGGGGGTTGCATTCGTTGAGTTAAGTTCCCCGTTCCCTGAAAAAATGGCCAAACTAACTTACTTTTTCAAACAAACAGGCTATTTGTTCATATAAACGCAGGGATTGCGTTCATTGAGTAAAGTTGCTCGTTCTTCGGAAAAATTGGCCCAACTAACTTACTTTTTCAAACAAACAGGCTTTTTGTTCACGCGAACGCAACGGGTTGCGTTCATGGAGTAAAGTTGTCCGTTTCCTAAAAAAATGGGCCCAACTAACTTACTTTTTCAAACAAATGGGCTATTGTTCACGCGAACGCAGCGGTTGCGTTTGTTAAGTAAAGTTTCCCGTTCCCCGGAAAAATAGGCCAAACTAACTTAATTTTTCAAACAAACGGGCTATTTGTTCATGTAAACGCAGAGGTTGCGTTTGTTGAGTAAAGTTGCCCATTCCCCGGAAAAATGGGTCCAACTAACTTACTTTTTCAAACAAACGGGCTATTTGTTCACGCGAACGCTGGGGTTGCGTTCGTTGAGTAAAATTGCCCTTTTCCCAGAAAAATAGGCCAAATAAACTTACTTTTTCAAACAAACGGGATATTTATTCATGCAAGGAGTGCGTTCGTAGAGTAAAGTTGCCCGTTCATCAGGAAAATGGACCCCACTAACTTTCTTTTTCAAACAAACGCACTATTTTTTCACGCGAACGCAAGGGTTGCGTTCGTTGAGTATGTTGCGTTCATTTGATAAAGTTAAATGTTGGTATGTTCGGTAAGAAAAAATAAGAGTTCTTGAGAAAGAAGAAGACATGATTTTTTTATTTTTTATGTTGTTTTGTTTTGTTTTGAGTCAAAGAAATTATTATTATTATTTTTTAAAGAAAAAACGTATGGGTGTGATATATACTATTGTTAATTTAATTGGATCTTTTCCCTTATATTTTTCACGTGCTTCTTTTTTAAAACTACTTAAAATTTTGTTCTTAAAATTTTTCACATAAGCCTTGTACCAAGGGATATGCACTAGAAACCAACTCCACTAAATAAATTTTTGTGTCAATTTGTTGCACATTGGAGTATATATACAGTTGTTATAATATTAATATAAATTATGTAAAATAAAAAAATTTAGAGGGTCCTCAAAAATCAGGGGCCCTGTGCATCGGCGCCACTTGCACTATTTCAGGGCCGCCCTTTCTTATTAGTTGGGTTAATCTTAACTATCTCATATATGGGAAGATAGTAGGGAGCTCAAGAGAGACCTATGTGCACTATGTTCTAACATGGCTTACAAACTGCTCGGGTTACGTGACTTCGTATGACTATTGTATGAATCTAGATGGTTGTTCCTCATTGTTTGAACCTCATTGGAGCTCTTCATTTATGTAGATGGACACTTATCTAAATTGTAATCCAATGTTAAAACAAACTATGGATTTATGCATAGTTTATTCATTCTAATCAACATTTTATTTTCAAACTTTTCATTAACACGCATTACATATCACTTATATTTCATCATATGTATATCTTATTATTAGTAAATTTTGAGTTTTATTTGTTCAATACATTCATTGATAATGTACATAACATTTATGAAAGTTTTATACCAAAATTATGTGTTTCAATGCCTATATCTGTCTTCTTCTTTTTTGATACCTAAGACGATAACAATATATCCCCCAAAATATCCGTAAATTGGAGGCCCGATATTATTTACATGGCTAACATTTTAATCATTGGCCTTACCTCTGTGAGGTGAAGAAATTGGATTCAGGTATCGAGTAAATAGCTTAGATTTACAGTATGGCTCTCAATTGCAATTGGTTATATCCATTTTATTTTTTTGATCTAAATATAATATAGATAGTCTAATTATTCTTTTCTATGGGTATCTATACATTATTGTATAATATTTTAATGAGTATATAGTATATGTAACAATTAAAAAAGATAACCAGTTTTTTTTGCCAAGAAAAATGGAGAGCCAATTAATCGGTCACTTATTTTGAGCTATAAGATTATTAGTGATACTTATGGATGGTATGTTGATATTTAATGGGGTTTTTTTAATTAATTTAAATTATATGCTTATTAGGCTAGAGGGTCTCCGTTATGAAGTGTAATAGCGATTTCTTATACTTATTCGACTTTAGGATGTAAGTTACAAATTCAATTACGATATGAGTAATGTGTAATGGAACGTTATTTGTGTCGTTAGCATTTGTATTGACAACCATGCAATTTCCAAATAGTGGAAGGAATTTCAAAGAAACTACGCCTTTGTCGATGTTTCAGTTGTTAATGCATGTCTTAGAATTGTTGTGCAATTGCACATCCATTGTAGATAATTGCATATAAAATTTCAAAACATACTATGAACTTACATGTAATTACTCATAATAATTGGATAATTGTAAAAAGACCATGCAATTGCACGTACCATGACGGAAAAACGCAAAAATAGCTAACCCATCCCCTCCTTCCCTTCTCGACACCTCTCCCCCATTCCCTCAGCTCCCTCTCTCTCTCTCTCTCTCTCTTCCCGTCTAAAAGAAACACAAACATCAAAAATCAATCAAACCAAGACATCAAGAATCAAACACAGCTCCATCAAACCCGAACATGAAAAATCAATTAAACCCAAAAATCAATCAAACTCATCCCAGCTTCTCCATTTTTCACATATTTTGCAGGAGAAGGAAGTTTTCATCAGTTCATGACTGCAACTTTGTGTGCATCTGCTCTATTTGGATTTAGGAGAAGGGCAGCAACTAGAGATTTAGTACAAGTCATAATAAATAATAGTTGAAGTTTAATGAATCAAAGGTGAATCAGATTTGGGGAAATAGAAGAAATCAAATAAATTTGGGATTTCTAAGAAGAGGATCTCAAGATTTAAGCATGTGAATAAGAGAAATCAGTCATGATACTATGTTAGAATTGAGCTAAACAGAAAGAAAATGAACTAGAGAGAAGGGTAGGTGAGGTATTAGGAAGAAGAAGAAGGGGAAGGAGTGTCGCGAAGGAAGCGCGTCAATTTTTCCCCTTGCTTTTACCTGTTAACCAACACAACCGTTTTCCTTTGTTTTAAAAACACCCCCATGTGAGTGGCTGTACCGGTACAGCTGATGTACCACAGAAGGACTTTGTTTGGATTCCAAACAAACAAAAAAAGAGTAGGCAAGTGGTGCATCTGGAATTTGATAAAAATCCGCGGGCAATCCTTATCAGAAAAACTTTTATGAAATAAAAATAGTATTATTTTATTATCGTGATCATTGTGACATGCGTAATAATATTTTCAGTATTATTGGTTTTGAATAAAATAATTAACAAAATAATATTATCCCTTATTGCAAGTTGCAACTGATCCGAATGGAAAGTAATAGTTAAAGAAGCGGATTCCATTCTACCTCAAATAATTGGAAATTCGTATTGAATTGAGATTTAAAAATAATTTTTTACTTATTAATATAGCTGTCAACATTTAATTAGTTGAATGGAATCCATTGGTACTATTGATGGGAGTTTTATAACTGTTATCACTTCCACTAGAGCAAAATAGATACGTAGGGATAAAGATTATTAATAAAAGTATCATACAGATTTTTTTCTTCCTGTTTAACCAATATTATATGTGGAGTAATCGATTCGGGTAACTTATTATATGTTAGAAACTGGACTTACCCATCACAGCACATGGAGTACACATCCTCACATGCATGGGAGAACGCCCAACAATTGTTTAATCAACGATTGTCCCAACCATGGTTATGCTTAACATCGCTTTCTATTATTAATTGATTCTCTCTCTCTCTCTCTCTCTCTCTCTCTCTCTCTCTCTCTCTCTCGTGCATCAGAGCCCAACCATGGCAGAATGCTTTTTCGAAAATGCATATACAAATCATTGCTCCCCAGATTCAATTTCAGATATGTTCTTTTGATTAAGGTTATACCAAAATAAGGCCATTATGGCGTCTGCTGCAACAGACCTCTTCCTTGGCAAATTTGTTGCCATTCTAGAGAGTGAAGCAGCCTCCATAGCGGGTGTTCGTGATCAAGTTGATGAAATTAAGCAGGAGCTTGTATTCATGAAATCCTTCTTAGAGGATGCTGACGGCGGAGAGCAGGCACACACACAAGTAGAGAAAGCGTGGGTCGCAAGCGTTCGAGACTTGGCCAATGATGTTGAAAACACCATTGATGAGTTCATGTATCGCGTGTACGAGCAACGAAATGGTGGTCGATTTTCCAGGTGGTTCCACAAAACCATTCACTTTCCAAAGCACCTTTGGTATAAGCGTCGAATAGCCAACA
Organism: Prunus persica; assembly: GCF_000346465.2. Taxonomy (NCBI): domain Eukaryota; kingdom Viridiplantae; phylum Streptophyta; class Magnoliopsida; order Rosales; family Rosaceae; genus Prunus; species Prunus persica. Next base: position 20,762,357 of record NC_034014.1, read on the forward strand.
AGTTACAGAAAATCGCGGTGGCGATTAGAGCTATTCCGGAGAGAAATCAGAGATATCATGGTGCTGCAGCTGTAGAAGTAAAAAGTACTTCTGAGGATATTCGAAGATGGGTGCAGAACCAAGCGGAGTCTTCTCTTTATCAGAAGGAGGATGAACTTGTCGGGATTGAAGGCGATAAGAACATGTTACTGGGATGGCTGATGGATGAAGCGAAGCACCAAATTGCTGTGTCCGTGGTCGGGATGGGAGGATCAGGGAAGACAACTCTAGTTGCAAGAACCTTCAAAGATGACATTGTAAAGAGAGATTTCGAATGCTATGCATGGATTACTGTTTCCCAGTCTTATGTGATTGAAGACTTACTTAGAAGATTGATCAAAGAATTCCACAAAGGAAAGAGGGAAGAGGTCCCTGCAGACATAAATGCCATGAGTTATAACGAATTGCTGGAGATTTTGGTGAACTACTTGGAGACTAAAAGGTACCTAATTGTATTGGATGACGTGTGGGATGTCCACCTTTGGGACAAAATAAGGTTTTCATTTCCAGATAAACAACTTGGAAGTCGAGTCATGCTTACAACTCGAAGAGAAGACATAGCATCCTCTTCTTTTGGAGTTGAAAGCCATGTTCACAAGATTCAACCGTTGGAAAGGGGTGATGCGTGGGAGCTTTTCAGCATGAAAGCATTCTCAAGTTATCAGAACAAATCTTGTTCACCTGAACTTTTGCCTTTAGCTCGGGAACTTGTGGAAAAGTGTGAAGGCCTACCACTAGCGATCGTAGCCTTAAGTGGTCTCATGTCTTCTAAGAAGTCACTTACAGAGTGGAGCACAGTCTACAATAGCTTAAATTGGCATCTAACAAATAATTCTTTGTTAGAACCTATGAAGATGCGCATCTTGTTGTTTAGTTTTAATGATTTGCCATACCGATTGAAGCAATGCTTTCTATCTTGTTCACTTTTCCCTGAAGATCATGTGATCGTAAATAATAGGCTCATCACATTGTGGATCGCTGAAGGATTTGTTGAACATGTCGAAGGGCTCACGCCAGAAGAAGTTGCAAGGGGCTATCTTATGGAACTCATTTTTCGTAACATGCTACAGCAAAGGTTTCTAGGATCCCTCCCAGCATGTAAGATGCACGATCTTTTGCGGGAGATTGCTCTGTCTATAGCAAAAGAAGAAAAGTTTTGCGTTGTACATGATGGGGGTGAAACAGTAGAAGAAACTGGAGCACTCCGTTTGTCAATTCAAACAACTAATCGAGAAATTGGATCATGCACAGGTATATCACGGCTTCGTTCATTTCTCGTCTTTGCCACTGGCGTATCCTCATTCTCTTTCTCAAATAAACTACCTTTTGACCTTAAATTGTTGAAGGTTCTAGATTTGGAGGATGTCCCACTTGATTATCTGCCAGACAATCTAACGTCCTTATTTAATTTAAAATATTTAAATTTGAGGGGAACTCCAATTACTGAGCTTCCAGAATCCATTGGACAGCTCCGCAACCTTCAGACCTTGAACATCACGCTGACAAAAATTGTGGCACTTCCAAGAGGGATTTCCAAGTTGCTGAACTTACGCCATTTACTTGTGGGCCGGTTCTTTTCCAGAAAGATAATTGGGGTAAGAATACCATCAAGTATTAGTAAGATGAAGAAATTGCAACGTTTGGCATTACAAATGTGAAAGAAAGAGACGAGGAGGACCTATGTGCCTCAATTCAAGAGATGAAGGTCCTTTCCTGCTTGCATTTATCTGTAGCAGATGGAGAGGAATTTCTTCGAGTTGACGCATTGTCTTCACCGCCTCCCTACCTTGACAGACTTGAATTGAGCGGAAAACTGGAAAAGGTACCACATTGGTTTTGTTCACTCCACTCTCTCGCATATTTGAATCTGTCTGGGTCCAGACTTGAAGAAGATTTACTACCTCATATTGAAGCATTGCCCTCTCTACGTTCTCTTTGGCTTGATAATGCCTCTGTTAGAAAGGAGTTATGTTTCAACAGAGGCTTTGTGAAGCTTCGGCATTTGTGGGTTTGGGATCTCGCATTATTAAATATGATAACTATCGAAAAAGGGGCGATGCCAAATCTCGAGTTCATAAGAATTCATGATTGCTTGACATTAGAAACATTGCCACAGGGTATTGAGGACCTTACTAATCTACAAGGATACAGATTTGATAATGCTTCAGAGAAGTTTAAAGAGTCCATAAAAGAAGGAGGTGTGGATCATCCAAGGATGCTACTCGTCGACGAGAGATGTAAGAAATATGCGTAAGTATCTTTTATCCTTTCCTAAACTTAATGATTTGGAATATTGCACTTGTGTTCAAGAAATTGTTCTCGTTCACATCTCTGTTAATGGATGTAAAGCCATATAGATTTTTTGTTAATTACAATATTGCTTTTGTCTTTTTATATATTTTGCAGAAACAAGTCCTGGGATTGAAGATTTTACCCATGAGTTTGGGGGTGGGAACTTGTTCGCCTTGTTTTGACCCCAAGAGTGATCTAGATTGGCTTCTTATTTGCTCTTTTGAAAATCAAACAATACCCAAGTTGATGTTCATAAAATTGCAGTTGATGTTTTTGTGTGCGTTTTAATTTGCATGTAATAAAATTCGAGTTTGCATCTGTCACTTCAGCAATTGGCAGATGTATGTGGATGATTAGCTTTTAAGATTTGGACCATGGATTCTTTTATATTCGGTGTGTTTGTACTTTCTTCTATGTTAATTGTATTTGTACTTTCAGGTTTTTTTCTATGGGGTCAGATTTTGTACTTTCAGATTGGCTAAATAAATAATACAGAATCTTAATTGCTTTCCATGATAAGTTCTATAATACAGGAATGTTAATGTAGCGGTATTTGAAGCTAATTACGCACTATTGTGTGAGGAAATTAAAATACATTATATACATGTATGTTGTTATTTAGAAAGAGAGAGGGAGGGAGAGAAAGGCAAAGTGTACAAGCAATCCAAGCCTTGAGTGTTGGTCTTTTACTAAATCCGGCTCTTTCCTTCTTCTTTTTTTGTCAAAAAATTCGGCTCCTTCTGTTCTGTCTATAAGGTAAATTTTCTGTTTGTGTAACTTCAGAAACAGAGAAGATGATCTTCTAAGAATTAAGTAGGATTTTCAAGACCAAATTTTCAATTTGATCCCTGCACTACATAAAATATAAAAAATTAATACCTCTGCTGCGATGTTTCTAATTTTATTTTTACTTGTATGTGTATGCATTATTCACGTTCGCATTGTCACATTATGGATTTAATTTTGAAGTGAGAATCTTACTTGGATTTCTCGTAGACCACCTATGTAATTCAGCACTACCTATGCTGTCCAGTTTTCTACAAGCACAAGCTCTTGAGATGAAATCAAATTTATCATATGAGTTATCCCTTATTAATTCACATGTTAAAATATGAGTGCATTTTATATGTCATGAACCTAGGTCATAGTCAATGGCTGATCCACCTAAGGACTAGTAAAGGCTATTGCCCCTGCTCACCCTTCTTCCCATCCATGAAGTTCCTAGAATCTTTATTAAAGATATGCTTGAGTATGTTGCAATGGGGCAAGTGTTTGATAAAAGTCCTCTGAGAGAACATGGAGGTGCAAAGTTGTGCGGGCAGCTAAACTTCATATGTTCTTTGTTTAAATTGACATACCAAAACAAGGTCGTATCTTGTTACTTGTATATAATTCATTCATATTTGAAGAATATTGAGCATTGGAATTTTTAGTTCTATTTTGGAATTCCCCAGTATTCATGTTACTTAGAAAATATTTTGGACAATAAACAACTAATTAACCATGATGTCATCCTTTTTCCTTCTCCAATGCACCGACCTTTCCAAATTATCTACCACCAATACTTTATGCCGGCCATCATTACGTTCGGACCCATTCCAACATTATTATTAAGAATTAACATCAAATAATTATATTTGACTCCATCATATTTTCTAATTATAATATAGTAATTACTCCTTTCATGATAACCACTCTTCTAAGATATACGAATTCCTGTCAGTTTTATTTGGCTGCTTATTTGCAAGAGTATCTCATGTTCATGTAAAATATTGGTTAACTTAGGGTACACGTTACGCCTACCTATTAAAAGACAAGACTCGTGATGATAGGATAGGAACAATGAGTTGAACCAATACCCCAATATATAATGACTATCACGAGGATTAGGTAACGTGGTTAGCTAATATGATTAGAAGATATGATTTATCTAATCGCTTCTTATAAAGTTTTTCTGTGTAGGGAAGGTTGGAATTTTTTTATTTTTTATTCCAAAGTCGAAAGATAACTTTATTAAAAGTGGATAGAAACTTGAATTGGATTGTTAGATGTTGATTTTGTTGGAATTTTAAAAGGTTTTAAAAATTTAACCATTTTATTTATTTAATTATTTTGGCGGTTTTATTTTATTTATTGTGGGGGTTATAAATATTTAATATTCAGGTTTTATTTCTAGTTGGTAAAAGCTTTAATTTTTTGGTTGGTGAACTTTTATGGTTGGTAAAGGTTACATGTTTTTGGATGCCTATAAAAGGCCACTCCTCCTTCACATTTGAGTATACACAACACACACAAAAACACACAATAACACATGATATATACAATACCCTATCAGAATATCACATACACATTCTAATTCTCTCCTTTTCTACTTTTACATATATTCTCTACTTTATTATTATTATTTTGGGCAATGGTTATGTGACTTGGATACCTATATCTGTCTGTGAACGTGCTCATAGCGGATCTTGAGTTTGTGTACAAGGGGTCGTATCTTGGAGTCTTGTAGACCGTCAGTACCTGCACGTAGGGAGGCTACAAAGGCTTTAGGACAGCGTCTTTGACGTGCTTCACCGTACCAAACTCACCTTCTTACTTATTATTTATTTTCCTTTACTTACCTATTATTTTGTTTTCTTCAATTTTATTATACCTTCAAAGCTTTCCAATTTGTTTATATGTTATAAATGTTTTGTATTTGGCTTTACGGAAAGAGGAAAACTATTATTTTTTATAACAATCTAAAGCCTTTGTAAGCTAAAGTTGTTTCCTTCCCGTATTGCTATTGCTTTAATATCTTTTAACTCTTTGACTGAAGCTTTTGCATTTGTATTGGATTTTCAAAATGAAAATTATGATTTATTTTGGGTAGATGCAGTTTGAAGCTTTCATATTGTCTATACAATTTCAACTGCTTTAAATATTGTTGGTACATTTATATGTTTATAATTTGTTGCTAACGTTTGGGAAATTACTGTTAGTGTTTGACAATAAAACCTACAGACTAATTTATGTGGTATTATTATTATAGCTCAACGTATTATTATTTTATGTGGTGTGTCCGTTTTCTACAGCACAATTGTTTTTAAAATACATTTCAGAATCTTAAAATTGTTAATAGCATTCAAAAGCTAATTAATGACCATTGAAATAATGAAAAAATATATATATTGAAGTGAGCTATGTTTTTCTAAACTACTGTTTGTTTTAAATAGCTTGTATTGTTTCATTACCGATTACTTAATTATTATTCATTAATCAATTTATGGTGAAACATCCAATATTGAATGGTTGAAGTGTTTAAAACCGAAACATTAAAGTGTTTCAAACCGAAACATTGAAGTGTTTCAAAATCTTTGGTCTGATAATTTCAAAGCAAGTACATATATATTTTTAGAACAAGTATATATATTTGATTTTATTGTTGGGCCTCTTTTACATTTGCCTTCATTCATTTTGGTTGCCATCAATCTTCCTTTATATAATGGTCCTTTCCTTTATATCTTTTTGGGTTGGACTTCATATCGTTTTATTGTTCTTATTTTTAGAAGTCTTTCATACCAACGTGAGAAGCAATTATAATATATTCTTGGCACTAAAGTTTATTGTTTGAAATTACTGTTTTAACGTTGGATTTGTATGCACTATCTTTATGTGGTTTAATGAATTATGAATTAATATTGAACAGATAATTTAGTTTTCCTTTTATGAAGACAAATATGATTTGAATACTCAATTGTTGCATATCTTCGCAAATATGTGTTGTACAATATTTACTTTGATTTCAAATCCTTGAAAGAAAAAACGGAAAAAGTGCAAACCGTTCTTTTGTAGTTTAATTTTGAATTCAAAATCTAATATTGCGTCAGTTTTAGATTTGGTCTATATGTGTATTCAATTTTATATTGATTCTTATTTTCATTTATATCTATTAATTTTTGCAAAAACGTGCAAAGAATTTATGTGACATTATTGCAAGTTTTATTGAGCTAATTATTCTTTATTTTGATGGCTGTCATTGCTTTGAATTTGGGAGAAAACCTACAGTTTTTTTGTAGTATAAATGCATCACTTTAACACCTTGGACGTTAGCTCCTTTTGATTCTAGAATTAGTTAATTGCTCTTAACTTCTTTTGGAAGCTTTTGCATTTCACATTCAATTACGAGATTTTATTTATTCCTTAATTTATGCAGCTTTAGTTTCAAAACTTTAATGTCAATTTCATGACATTTAGAGCTTTTATTTTGGCAGTAAAATTGTTGATATTGTTAGGTGATTATTGCATTTAATGTTCTGAACATTTATGCAATTTAATTACATCTTTGTTTTAATGCCTTGGATTCCTTTTAAAGTTGCCAACGCCTATATATTTCGATTGTGCAATCCTTCATATTAGTTTCTTGAGTTAATCTAATGTTCTTTTGATTATAAAGTCTTGACAGCTGCCACACTGAGTTAATTGCCATGAAATGTACATTGTGGAATCCTCCTGAGAAAACTGAAAGGAAATAATAAATTATATCACTGTAAGTGGCATTAATTTTGAGTTTTGGTGTAAGGCTTTCACACCCTAAATTTTTGAGGCATTTTTTTCTTTTGAGGCTTTCGATGGTTTTGTTATATTTACAATTACTATCAAGATCATTGTGAGTACATATCTTATGAATTTAAAATTAAATAAATTTTGGTACAGTCTTCATATATTTTGAGAATTCCCTAATTTGTGGGGTTGAGTTTTTCCTTAACTATGTGGGTATTTGTTGGAATTTTTGTGGGTATTTCAAATACAAAATTAATATCAATACTTATTTTTTAAAATTTAATATTCCAGTTTTTGAGTGATTTGATTACCTCTTTAAAACTGAAGTTATTTTGTACATTTATTATACAAGTTTTCATATCTCCTTTATTCAGATTTATTCTATTTTAATTAACGCTCAATGCTTATGTTATTTGTGTTTTGATAATTATTAATATTTTTATTTTAAAACGTGTGGACCAATTTGTGGAAGTTGAATTTTTCTAAATGGGAACTTTAATACTGTAATTTAATTTGTTAGTAACATTAAGCAGTTTTTGCTTTTATACTGAAAAATATTATATTCATTTCCTTCTCTCTTTCCCATATTTTTGTGTGTTTTCAATTTCCTTATGCTCTCATGGAAAAGATTCATTTAGTGACATAATACTTTTTATATTTTATTGGCAAACATACTGTGTCTGTATGAAATTTGTTTCATTATGCAAGTTTATTATGAGACTAATTTATCTTCAATTTGATATGAAAATATTTGCAACTAATGATGATTTTGGCATAAAATTTTGGTAGAGACTTCTTATTGTCTTATAGGTTCATATTGAGAATCGACAAGATACAATTTCAACTTGGATATGTGATCATGATTTCAGCCATTTGGAGTGCACAAAAGGGAGTAAGGGTATCCTGAAATACTCAGTGTTTATAGTTAAATTTATTTAATGAATTAATTGTTATATTGTTGTTCATAAGTGGTAGCAGGTGTACTCAAAGTTTCATGGACTTGAGAGGTACTCTTGATCAGAAGATTTAATGTATGATGTATTTCCATTATACTTAACTGTATACCAATGCGTATTTAATTTCCAATTATACTGAGGTGAAATCCATTAATTATTTGTGTGCAAGATTGTGTAGGAAATATTTTAATAACATGCAGGTTTAAAGCGCGCTAAAATGGAGAACAAAGACATGACCTACATTATATATGCCTTGTGAAGGCTAGTCTTGATATGCATGCCTCGTGGAGGAGGCTATTAATGCAAAATGTCGAGGGGGATGTGCTTAAGCCCATAAGGGAGTCACCTAGGGAGGTAACCCAACTTCTGTGATTGGAGATCCCATGAAGGAAGTTCAATGTGGTAGAAACAATCCATACTGCGTGACTCATATAGCACTCATAAAACTATGGAGATATCCTTGAGATATTCTTCTGCTCATCCCTAAGGCAAAAGTGCTATTTTATGTGACGTTAGGAAGGGATTTATCCCTGAATGAGTTTCGAGGCGGGCAAACTCCCGCAGGGTGCAGGTCACATGTACTCTTGGAGAACTCACCTAAGTGGGAGACGTCGTGAGGCCGCGACTATGAGAATTGGGCTATTCTCTAGTAACTCTCATGAGAATCAAGATTAGCGCATGGCCATAAATAGCGCTACCCCGCATCCAAGTCTCAACTAATACTATGTGTGGGATATGTTGAAGTTTGGTCAAAGGTGCCGAGTTCAATACTGTGTACACTCAGGTTCCTCAAATGGAGACTATCATCACTAAGTGAAGGTTCAAGCCCGGAAGGCACCTACACCTATTACATAGTATTATATTGCCCACACATATATATTATATATTTTTCACTGTTTTTTTTTGTCACGGTAAAATTTTGAGAACCTTGTGGGGGATTGTTGGAATTTTAAAAGGTTTTAAAAATTTAACCGTTTTATTTATTTAATTATTTTAGCGGTTTTATTTTATTTATTGTGGGGGTTATAAATATTTAATATTCAGGTTTTATTTCTAGTTGGTAAAAGCTTTAATTTTTTGGTTGGTGAACTTTTATGGTTGGTAAAGGTTACATGTTTTTGGATGCCTATAAAAGGCCACTCCTCCTTTACATTTGAGTATACACAACACACACAAAATATTGGTCGCGCAAAGTAACTTTGCGCGACGAAAAAATATTGGTTGCGCAAAACTTTGCGTGACGAAACACATTGGTCGTGCAAAGGTTTGCGCGACGAAACACATTGGTTGCGCAAAGGTTTGCGCGACGAAAAACATTTGTCGCGCAAAGTCTCAAAAATTTTTATAAAAAATAAAAAATTCCCGCGTCCCATTTTTGGTACCCACCTACATTTTTAGAGTTCTGCGCGACGAATACTAACGTCGCTCAAATATTTGCGCGACGAAATATTTTTTGTGTTTTAAATTTTTTTAATTAAAATAAACTAATTTAATAGTTTGCGCTACAAAATATTTTATCGCGCAAGGTTTTTGACTTTTTGTTTTATTATTTCTTTAATATTAATTTATTCAAATTTTTACTTTTTAAATTTAATTTAATTGTATGATTTTATTTTTTAAATCACTTTAATTTAAAGTGATATTAATTTTTTCGAATTTTTACTTTTTAAATTTAATTTAATTGTAAGATTTTTCTTAATTACTTTAATTTAAATTGACATATTCAAAATAAAATTACATATGAAAAATAGTGATCAAATTATCCAATAAATATATATATATAATATTCAAAATATACACATAAATTAACAAAATACAATAATAAAATTCTAATATAAGCGTATTGTGGTGGTAGTGGCGGATGATATGTTTTGATAGCTTCCTAATCCTCAACTTTAGCCATCAAAGTCTCAATGATTGCCTACAAAAAAACAAATATGGTCATATAACAACAACAACAACAAAAAGAATGCATAATCTCCCCTAAAATTGTTATACCACAAATCCAACCCAAACTCCAATATCTCCCCTTTACTCAACCCCAAACCCCACACAAACTCAAAACTAACTCCAAAAACACATATTAATGAAAAAAATTTCAAATTTGGAGAGAATATACCTTTTGGCAAGATTGAGAGTGAGTGAGAATGAGAGGGAGAAGTGAGTGTGAGAGAATTAGATAAGATAGTGATAGAGAGATGAGAGAGTGAGAGATAGTGAAAAGATAGATGAGAGAGTGAGTGAGAGTGAGAGATAGTGAAGAGAGATATGAGAGATTAAGTGAGAGGAGTGAGTGTGAGAGAAAGGGTGGAATTTGGGGAGAGGGAAAGAGAGAGGAGAGGTAAGAGTAGAGAAAGGCATTGAGAAAATGGTCGAGGAGTTATTTCGGTTTTAAAAATCGTATCACTTTGTTCGACGAAAAATATTGTTGGTCGCGCAAAGTTTTGCGCGGCGAAACATATTGGTCTCGCAAAGTTTTGCGCGACAAATTATTATTATTTTTTAAAATTCCCGCATCCCATTTTTGGTACCCGCCAAAATTTAACTTTGCGCGACGAAAAATACATATTGGTCGCGCAAAGTCTAAAAAAAATTATTATTTTTTAAAAAAATTCCCACATCCCATTTTTGGTACCCGCCAAAATTTAACTTCGCGCGACGAATATAGGAAAATTGGTCGCGCGAAGTCTAAAAAAAAAATTCCCGCATCCCATTTTTGGTACCCGCCAAAATTTTTAAATTTTTGCGCGACGAAAAGTACATATTGGTCACGCAAAGTCTAAAACAATTATATAAAAAGTCCCGCGTCCCATTTTTGGTACCCGCCCAAAGTTTTGAGCGACCAAAAATATTGGTCGCGCAAAGTCTAAAGTTTTTTTTTTTTATTTTAAAAACCCGCGTCCCATTTTTGGTACTCACCCAAATTTTTTGAGTTTTGCACGACGAACTGTTGGTCGCGCAAACTTTTGAGAGACGAAAACGTAGCACAATATTTTTATAATATAATTGTTTTGAATAATAAAAAATAAAAAAAATTATTTTATGATTTAAAATATAATAAAGGTGAAAGCTAGTTAATAAATGTATATACTATTCAATTTCTTAAGTGTTATACGTACAAAATAAATAAATTTAAAGCTACTTAATAAATATATATATATACACACACCATTCAACGATCCAACCGTAAGACTTGTTTGTATATACTTCAAGATCGCATACTCCAAAAATCGCAAAAAATAAATATTCAGAGATCTAGTAACGGGATAAAACTTTTCGATAGTTATAAACGAAAAATCATGATTTAACGGTTATTTTAACTTCGATTTTGATGATTTTTAGAGCTACACTCCTTGACCCTATATGAATACAATGACTGAATTTGATCTTCAATTTAAAACATTTGCACTAGTGGATACCACAAAATCTTATGTTATATTTAACGAAAGTATAAATAAACTCTTAATTGTTAGTGAATATATTGTTTTGATGGCATACACATTCTACGAAACTAGTTTCAACGATCCAACCGTCAAACTTGTTTGTTTATACTTCGAGATCATATACGCCAAAAATCGGAAAAAATAAACATTCATAGATCAAGTAAAGGGACAAAACTTTTTAACAGTTATAAATGAAAAATCATGATTTAACAGTTATTTTAACTCCGATTTTGATGATTTTTTACAACTACACTCCTTGACCCTATATGAATACAATGACTGAATTTGATCTTCAATTTAAAATATTTACACTAGTGGATACCACAAAATCTTATGTTATATTTAACGAAAATATAAATAAACTCTTAATTGTTAGTGAATATATTGTTTTGATGGCATATTCATTCAAAAAAACTAGTTTCAACGATCCAACCGTCAAACTTGTTTGTTTATACTTCGAGATCATATACGCCAAAAATCAGAAAAAATAAACATTCAGAGATCAAGTAATGGGACAAAACTTTTCGACGGTTATAATGAAAAATTACGATTTGACGGTTATTTTAACTCCGATTTTGATGATTTTTTACAGCTACACTCCTTGACCCTATATGAATACAATGAACCAATTCGATTGTCAATTTAAAATGTATATTTTCTAACAAAAACCCAATCCGAACAACAATAATATATTTTTCTAATAAAAATCTGATCCGATCTAAAATAATAAATTTAAAGCTACTTAATAAATATATATACCGTTTAATTTCTTAAGTGTTATGCATACAAAATAAAAAACAAAAATAAATTGGTTTAAGTGACAAAATGTTTGGATTACGTCATGCAAAGATTTTAAAAAATAATTTTTATATTATTTATTTTTATAAGGACTTTGCGCGACGAAGTTTACTTTTCGTCGTGCAAAGTCACTTTGAGCAACGAATTATTTTTCGTCGTGCAAAGTTGGTCGCGCAAGACTTTGAGCGACGATGTATTGTCGTCGCGCAAAAGTTTGTCGCGCGAAGTGACTTTGCGCGACGAATTATTTTTCGTCGCGCAAGACTTTGAGTGACGAAGTTTCAAGTTTCGTCGCGCAAAATGACTTTGAGCGACGAATAGTTTTTCGTCGCGCAAAATTTGGTCGCGCAAGGGGTTTTTTTTACTAGTGGTGGTTGTTTTATGGAGGAGGCGACTTCAGCGCAGTGGATATGAATATGGTTTGCTCTATGCAATCAAGGGTGAGATATATTTGAGGGTCGCTCTCAACGCAGTGGATGTGAACATGGTTTGCTCTATGCAATCAAGGGTGAGATTTATTTGAGGGTCGCTCTCTCGTTCACGCGTGGAAAGTCTTGATGACTAGAGTTAGGGTTTCTTTAGTTTTCTTTACTCATTCTCTGTGCTGGAGTAGTGGCAGCAGATGACGGCTGAGCCGAGGGAGGCGAACTCTGTGCAGTCGTCACCGCCTTACGACTTCTAATCAGGTTTGGCATCTACACAATTTCATTAATACACATAAAAATCAATCCAATTTAGCAAGATACAATTCTAAGCATAGCTTGACCTAGGGTTTACGATTTCGGAGTATCCGGGACTCCGATCCATGATCCGTCAAATCCGATACGATTCTTGAAGTACAAGGTGCAACATACGTGAGTTTGAGTTCAATCCAACGGTCCGAACATATCAAACCCAGAAATCACACGATAGGCGAAATCCGTTCAAGACTCAAACGGTAACCAAATTCAAATCCGAGCACACCTATGTGCTCCAGACAACTAGGAGATTGCACTGGGACCCAATGCCCACTGCTACAGTACCCTCACGCTCCACCATACGCGCCGGCAGCGCGTGGGTGCCCAAAGCAATAACATGTCACCGAAAAATTTTAAAAATTTAGGGCCAAGGTTCCTACCCTAGGTTCAAAACATGAATTGGAGCCACTTTTGTTCTCGGACTTACCCCGAAAAATGATCGGAAGTGGCCGGAATTTAAATTCAAAAATCGGCCAAACTTAGGATTTAAATTCGAGATACCAAAACTAACAATTAATCAAATCCTACCCAACCATCAGCTAGAGCATGAAAAATAGTCCAGAAACCATACCTCAAGTGTCGAAATTGGTGGCCGGAGGAGAGAGAACTAGGCCGGAGAAGAATCTGCGAAAACAGGGCCAATTCCGGCGGGAGGGGCGGCCCCGACGGTGGGAAAGGTTTGGGCTTCGAAGGTGGTGCCGGCCCGATCCTTTTTCTGGTGGAGAAGTGGGCTGAGGTGAGGTGGTTCACGGCAAAGAGAGGGGGGAGGTTTAGGGAAAAATCTGAAACTGAGGAAGAAGGAGGCAGTTGCGTTGTTTCTGAAAATTTATTCGATCTTGCGCGACGAACGAAAAAAGCCGTCGTGCAAGATATTTTAAATACACCTTGCGTGAAAAAAACGAAATGATGGCGTTGGGCAGGGTAAGTTTTGGGCCCAAATTTTAATTACATTGCGCGACAAAGAAACTAAACCGTCACGCAAGGTTGTGAGTCCACCAAAATTTAGGATTTAGGGTTTAGTGTCTGACTTATATTGCGCGACGAATAGATAGAGGCGTCGAGCAAGGTTGTGTTTTGTAAACTTTGTGCGACGAAGAGACCACTCTTCCGTCGCGCAAGGTTGTGATTCCGCCAAAATTTGGGGTTTAGGGTTTAGGGGGGAGAGAGAGAAAGTGAAAAGCTCTGATTGATATTGCGCGACGAATAGATAGAGGCATTGTGGAAGTTGTGTTTCGTACACTTTGCTCGACGAAGAGACCACTCTTGCGTCTCGCAAGGTTGTGATTCCACCAAAATTTGGGGTTTAGGGTTTAGGGGGGAGAGAGAGAAAGTGAAAAGGTCTGACTGATATTGCGCGACGAATAGATAGAGGCGTTGCGCAAAGTTGTGTTTCATACACTTTGCGCGACGAAGAGACCACTCTTGCATCTCGCAAGGTTGTGATTCCGCCAAAATTTGGGGTTTAGGGTTTAGGGGGGAGAGAGAGAAAGTGAAAAGGTCTGACTGATATTGCGCGACGAATAGATAGAGGCGTCGTGCAAGGTTGTGTTTTGTACACTTTGCACGACGAAGAGACCACTCTTGCATCTCGCAAGGTTGTGATTCCGCCAAAATTTGGGGTTTAGGGTTTACGGGGGAGAGAGAGAAAGTGAAAAGGTCTGACTAATATTGCTCGACAAATAGATAGAGATGTCGCGCAAGGTTGTGTTTTGTACACTTTGCACGACAAAGAGACTACTCTTCCGTCTCACAAGTTTGTGATTCCGCCAAAATTTGGGGTTTAGGATGTGGGGGGAGAGAGAGAAAATGAAAATGTCTGACTAATATTGCTCGACGAATAGATAAAGGCGTCGCGCAAGGCTGTGTTTTGTACACTTTGCCCGACGGCGAAACCACTCTTCCGTTGCGCAAGGTTGTGATTCCGCCAAAATTTGGGGTTTAAGAGGGAGAGAGAGAAAGTGAAAAGGTCTGAATGATATTGTGCGACGCATGAACCTCTTATTCGTCGCGCAAACCCTCTCAACCTTAAACCCTGAGCCCTAAACCTTAAACCCTAAACCCTAAACTAGTTTCAATGATCCAACTGTCAAACTTGTCTGTTTATACTTCGAGATCATATATGTAACGACCCGGTCCTAAAGAAATGTTTAATTATTAATTAAACATGATAAAAGACCATTATGCCCCTAGAATATTATATTAGTTTTAAAGTTGACTTTTTTATCGGGAAGAAATTTGGGAATTTCGACTGTACCGTTGCGTAGAGCACGGCGAGATGAGTTCATAGACACATGGTGGGCTTGAATTGGAGTTGTAACGAGAGAGATATGATCAAAATACCATCAGTGGCACAATCGTAAATATTGCGAAAAGGATCTGATAAATCTGATTTTCTCTCTCTCTCTCTCTCTCTCTCTCTCTCTCTCTCTCTCTCTCTCTCTTTCTCTTTCTCTCCTCTGTGCGCCCTCTCTCTTCTCTCCTCGCGACGATAGCCCCTCTTTCTTTTCGAATCATCGGCCACCGACCACGGCTGCGGAATGGACCGGTGCCAAAAGGACTGGGTCAGCCCCGGCGTCACGACCCAGCCCTTGCCTGACATCGGCGCTGCTCCAGCCGCAGGAAAATGTGGTTTTTAGGCCGGTTTTGGCTCGAAACTTCGCCGGCTCCGAACTCTCTCCTCCGGCCTCCATTTTTGGCGATCAAGGTATGGAAATTCATCCATTCGTCATAATCTAGCTGATGGTTGGGTAGGATTTCATTAATTTTAAGTGTAGATAGCTTGATTTTCGAATTGGATTTCGGCCGGTTTCGGGATCTTGATTTCGGCCACTTCAGGTCATTTTTCGGGGTATGTCCAAGAACAAAAGTGACTCCAAATGGGGTTTTACACCTAGGATAGGAAGCTTGGCCGGCGGTTTGAAGTTTTTCCGGCCGCTGAAAATTACTCAAGGCACCCACGTGCTGCCGGAGCGTGTGGTGACGCTTGGGCTAGGAAAATGGATTGGCTTTAGGTCCTAATGTGATCTCCTGGTCCTCACGAGTGCGTAGGTGTGCTCGGATTTCAATTTGGATACCGTTTGAGTCTCGAACGGATATCACATATTGCGCGTTATCCGCGTTCGCTAGGTTTAGACCGTTGGATGGTCTTGAGTTTATTATATGTTAACCTGGACATCCTTAGGATTGTGTAGGATTTGACGGATCGTAAAATGGAGTCCTGAATACTCCGAAAATGCCAACCCTAGGGCTAGGGTTTCAGTAACCGTCCGATCGTGCGATCGTGAGCGATCCAACCGTTCGATCTAGATGAAACTTGCAGGATGTGCGTGTGTCTTAAGCCTTGTAGAAGCTAAAGGAACTTTCAGATCAGAATTTGGAGGTCGTGAGCCCCGTGAGCCAGTTTGACCAAATTTAGGTAGTTTGACTTTTGGTTGACCGTGAGTCTTTCGGGGTAGTTTCACCTCCCTAAGATGATTATAATGACCCTAGTGACAGGTCCTGATCATTAGTTGAGTTATGTTAATTAGTGGGTTTAAGGTACTAGTTTATTATTTTAAACTAGGGGAAATCCGGAATAAATATTATTATTTATTGTGGTTGAGGTTTATGCAATATTGGAGATATAAATATATATGTGTTTGCCTTGTTTAAGGTATTAATTGACTTGATAGCGTGCTTGGTGGTTTGCTTCGAGTTATTTGAAGGCTGGAGGCCATTTATGTGAATTGCATGAAGTTATATTGTGCGTGCTACCTATTGGGATATTCAATTGTGAATTTTGTGCAAGTAGAAATTTGGGGAATGTTCAATTTACAAGGAAAACTCTGCCGAAATTTCGGTAGAAAGTCTCGTGCCCTTATTCCTTTTTGGAAAAAGGGATATAGTTTTAGTGACTGGGTCCTACATCGGGATGATGTCGGAATTTCCACAGAATTCATCTCGGGTTTGGTGAAATTCGGGGCGGGTCCTGTCAATATACGCCAAAAATCGAAAAAAACCAACATTCCAAGACAAGTAACGGGACAAAACTTTTCGACGGTTATAAATGAAAGTTCACGATTTAATTGTTATTTTAACTCCGATTTTGATGATTTTTTTACAGCTACACTTCTTGACCCTATATGAATACAATGATTGAATTTGATCTTCAATTTAAAATATTTACACTAGTGGATATCACATAATCTTATGTTATATTTAATGAAAGTATCAAAAGAGTTTGGATATATTTATTTACCAATGTTTTATAACTAAATTTTTTTTCATTTTTCATTTTCTTGTATAGCTCAATTTATTTAACAGTGTTTCATTTCTCCACATACATTAGGTTTGGATATAACAAGTACATATATTCAAACAAGCATATTTGTGAAAATATGTACACTAACATAATAAAATTACAAAAAAATTCATTATTCATCATCTAAACTATAATAACTTTCGTTATCGTCGCTATTATCACTTTCCATCTCCCAATCCTCTTCCTCTATAACTACATCATCATCATTGTTTGGGCCCACTGCAATATTGTAACGTGGAAGATCACCGAGGTCAATTGTAATTGACTGAATCGGTATTTCGATTGAAGACACCCCTTGTATTTGAAACGGTTCTTGTATAACATTTGTATTTCGAAGTGTTTCCACATCATTTTCCATTGAAGATTCTAAACGTTGGTCAGCCACGTTGTCGACGTCATTGTCAGTTGGGTCTAGTTCTAGTATAGCATACACGTTCCTATGATCCATCTTCTGAACAACTTTCCAACCGCTCCTGGCTTTAGGGTCATCTAGATACACAGTCTGTGTTGCCATGTTTGTCAAAATATAAGGGTCGTCATCATACCAAGTTTTGTTAATGTTTACAGATAGTAAGCCATGATTGATTTTAACACGTCCCGGTCTATTTGGGTTGGTATCAAACCATTGACATTTAAACATGATCACTTGGTATCGGTCTTTGTAAAGCAATTGCACGACAGTTGTGAGTTTGCCATAGAAATCAATGTGCGTACTTTCGCCTCCACCTGGGACATGGACACCGCTGTTTTGCGTACACAACTTGTCATCTCGTGCAGTCCCCAAATACTTGACGCCGTTAACATGGCAACCCTAGAACAATTCAGCGTGAATCGGGCCGAACGCCAAGTTATATAACTCATCACTGTAAGTGGGGAAATTCGATGATTTCAACTTAGTCACCTAATATTATACAAAACCATTCACATGTTAGTTTAACAAAATTAAATACTACAATATATATTTGTCAAATACAAAACACTTATAACTTACATAATCCAAAAACCATTGTGGAAACAATTCACGGTGTTTCTTGGCATACAAATGTGATGGATGTTCTCGCTTCATCATCTCTTCATCCAGAAAGTTATTATTGCGCTGAGGACGATTGTAAGCCGTCTCCACATCTTTTAAATACATTCCACAGAAAGTAAGCGACTCATATTGAACCCAAGCCTCTATAATTGATCATTCGGGCTTCACCCTGTTGCGTACACTTTCTTTTAGCTCTCTGAGAAGCCTGCCAAAATAAAATGATATGATACAAATTAGCAAGCATGTGATAATGATGCATACACAAATGATAAGGATTATATACATTTCTATTGGATACATCCAGCGATAGTTGACAGGACTAGCAAGCAATGCCTCTTCTGGCAAGTTTACCACCACTTGGATTATACTTGTGAAGAAAGCTGAAGGGAATATCATCTCAAACTTGCATAAGACTTGGACAATGTCATGGCGCAAGTGATTAATGTCTATCTTTCACAACATTTTTGCCGTCAATTGGGAAAAAAATTTGGACAACAACATGATTGGCTTCACTACATCTTCCAACAAGAGGTATCGAATACCCACAGGAAGTAGGCGTTGCATAAACACATGGCAGTCATGGCACTTAAGTCCAGTAAATTTACCCCCGTCAACATGCAAGCAATGTTCGATATTAGAAGCATACCCATCGAGAAACTTTACAGACGATACAAACTATAGAAACTCTTTTTTGTCATTCGGTTTCATAGAAAAAAAATGCAAGATCCCTTCTAGCTTTATCACTGTCTCTATTCATCCATAAACCCCTTCGTATGCCCATTTTTTTTTCCAAATCAAGACGAGCTTTGATCGTGTCCTTTGTCTTGCCCTCGATATCTAGAATTGTGTCCACCAATGTGTCAAATACATTTTTCTCAACATGCATCACGTCTAGATTGTGCCTCAATTTTAGTTTCGACCAATATGGGAGCTCAAAAAATATAGGCTTGTGCGTCCAGTTCATATGTGTAGAAGGTCTGGTCCGACTAACTATTTTCCCGAACGGAGCAAAATTCAAATGGTTAAGCTATTCAAAGATCTCATCACCGGACCATTCTCTAGGTCTGAGGCGACGCTCTGTGTTCCCGTCGAACTCTTTATCTTTTTCCCGCCACTCGTGGTTCCATGGCAACCATCTCCAATGACCAAGGTAACAAACCTTTCCAGCGTGCCAACCAGAAGTTACATTTTCTTTGCATACACATGTCATATAACCCTTTGTGCTCCACCCAGAAACCATTGCATATGCGGGAAAATCATTCACAGTCCACATAACTGCTGCCCGCAAAGTGAACATCTTCCTAGTTGATTTATCATACTTGCGCACACCGTTTGTCCATAAATCCTTCAACTCATCAACCAGCAGCCTTAAGTAAACCTCGATTGACCTGCCAGGATCCTCAGTTATCAAAATAGTCATCATCATGTATTCTTTTTTCATGCATTTCCAAGGCGGCAAATTATAAGGGAATACAAAAATCGGCCAAGTGCTGTGGTGTTAGTTTAGAACCCCATACGGATTGAATCTGTAAGTGGCAAGTCCCAATCTAACATTTCGGGGATCAGCAGCAAACTCGGGGAACGTTCGATCGAACTCTTTCCATGCCTCCCCATCTATAAGATGCCGCATCACATCGTTGTCTACCCGTTTTTCCTTATGTCATCTCATGTATGTGGCAGTATGCGTCGACATATACAATCGCTGCAACCTAGGTTTCAGGGGCAGATAATGCATGACTTTTTGTAGGATCTTAGTCGTTCTATTCTGAGATGTCATTTTGAACCTCGACTCATTGCATATAGGGCATGTATCCAACGTTTCATACTCTTTGTAAAGTAACATGCAATTATTTTTGCAAACGTGAATTTTTTCTTAACTCAATCCAAGACCATTCAACACATTTTGTGCGTGTTTATGGTCTTTCGGCAAATAATTGTCTGTCACGCAAAACCCCTAAAAAGTAATCGAAACACAGGTTCGACATACGATACTTTATTTTTTCGTGCATTAGCTCCACAATGGCCTTGAGAACGGAAAAGCTCTCGCACCCCGAGTATAACTTTTGGTTTGTATTTTTTAACAGTTTTTCATATTGTTCGAACTCTGCACTGTCCATTGGTGTAGGCACGTCATCTTCCTCTTCCTAATTGATGTTGGTCGATGCAAATGGAAAAGCATCGTGTATAATATCCATGACTTGATCATTAGGATCCACAATAGGTTCAACATTGTCCACTCTTGTGGCATTTGAAGACGAAGCATGGTCTAATTATTTACCGTGAAGGTTCCAAATGCTATATGTCTCAATCATTCCATTCCTTACTAAATGAAATCCAACATTTTCAATTGTTTCCCACAACAGATTCTAGTTGCACCTGGGTTGTGTGTACGTGCAAACTCAATAAAATCCTCGATTCCATCCAAATATTCGTTTGTGCATCTATTCGGGTTTTGTATCCACCTCCTGCTTATAATTCCTAGAACCATAATCACAACACAACAATCACAACAACTTTATATGAAGTCGTAATTTCACCTTATGCCTTCGGTAAGGGCCCTATTCCATTCGGGAATGCATAGTCATGTCACGTAATGTCGGCTATATGCAATTAGATTTCAATGTGGATGAATTTTCGCAGCATCTCGATACAATTCTTGAGGTGTACCGTAGGTATAAATACCTACGTACCACCCAAAGAACGTACAGAGATAACACCGAAATCTCCACAATCGAAACCTAATCTTGTAGCCGTACATTACGTGACATAACTATGCATTCCCAAACTGTCCAAATAATGGGACAATTCAAGAATTAATTGGACTGAAGTCATGCTTTACGCATACATGCACGAAATCCAACTAATCTCAAACGGAAAACTAAGTGTTACTAAAAATAAAAATAAAAGTACGAAGTTAATTTCAATTAACTTCATACATCACAACACATTGTGCTACGTTACGCACAATTTAACAACATAATATAAATATAACTTCACAAAAAAATATAAACAGGGGAAATTGTGAAAATGGTCCTCAAACTTGTATGCGATGTACATTTTGGTCCCTAAATTAAATTATTAGTCGAAATGATACATAAACTCTATGTTAATCGGCCATTTGATCCAACCGTTAGGTTCCGTCAATGTTGTCGTGAAATTTAAGGGTAAAACTGTCCAAACCATGTAGAATAGCTAATTCTTGAAGCGACAGAGGCGTCATTCGACGAATCCAGCTTCTTCTTCAATGAAGGCAGCGATGTCTGAAAGCTCAACAAATTCAACTCGATCAAATCGGTATTGCTTTTGTGGGATGAAGATTAAACGGCGCATTTCATGGACAGATCTGAACCCAGGAAGAAGGTTTGAGGCATGCGACCAAAATCGGGTTAGATAGAGTAAGGGTTTTGTTTTGTTTAAGTGAAGAATTGAATGGTGTGCTGGGCTCTGATTGATTGTGTGTAACAAATGATGTGCAGAATAGCCAAACAAGACATCATTTCTTTGAATGGCTGGATAATGAAACATGTCCAAGAGGAAAGGAAGTGTTTCCTGGATTGCTTAGAAGACTCAGAGGTATGGAGGAAGAAATTAGAGCAAGAGATGAGCAACTGAGATTAGTGGAAGTAGAGAAGAAAAAATTGGAAGAGAAAGTGTGTGTTGTTATTGAAGGAAAAAAGGAATTGGAATGGAGTAGACAGAGACAATTGAAATTGGGGTTTGCTTTGATCCTTTCATGGTGTTTGTTTGTAATTTTTGTGATGAGTAGAAAGATTTAGCTATGAATGTTAGGTCTGTAATGGCCTTTTAGGTTTGTAATGGGATTATAGGTATGAATGTAATGTGGTGTTTGTTAGCTATGAATGTAATGTGGTGTTTGTTAGCTATGAAATAGTTTGTGGAGTAACCAAAACCACACCAATTCCAGAAATGAATACCAATTCCATAACCAAAACCACACCAATTCCATAAATGAATACCAATTCCATAACCAAAAACCAATCCCATAGCGAAAAACCAATTTCATAACCAAATTGCACAGCATAAACCAATTCCATTACCAATATGTAGAGTTAATTCTAATCCACAAGCTGTGATTCCATAAAATTACATCTCAAATTACAGAACCTAAACCAAAAGGCAGAGTGTAAATCCACAAAATAACATCCCTGAACAAAAAGGCAGAGTTTGTACTGTAAGCCAAAATGCAGGGCCTTTACATAACCACAATGCATATCCTGAACAAAATCCACATCCCAAATTACACAAAATATATATGATTCCCCCTGCCTTGTGAATGATTATGGTTGTGATAGAACTTCTGTAGGCCTTTTGAATGTTTCTCTTCTAATAGCAGCCCTTTTGAATGTTCCTCCTCTTGCCAAACCTCTGACCATAGTTCTTGGCAAACCTCTTCCCACACCTCTTGCCAACTAAAAAAGAGGACCAATATAAGTTCTGAACTATATTGTAAAAAAATAAGTGAGCATATTTGAAAAATAAACCTCAAACAACATACACTTTGTTGTGAAGAAGTAGCAACTTCAGTTGCAACAGCTGGAGCCTCGTTAGATCTTCCTGTTCCTCTATCCAACCTTTTTCCCATATCTCTTAGCATACTTCTTGGCCAACCTCTTATACTTCTTGCCACCTAAACAAAGAGGACCAATATAAGTTCACAACTAAATTGCAGATTTGTGAGACAACATATTTGAAGAAAAATACCCCAAAAAACGTACACTTTGTGAAGAAGTAGCAACTTCTTTTGCAACAGCTAGAGCCTTATTGGCTATTCCTCTTCCTCGGCCTCTGCCCCTCACTCTAACTGCCCCTCCCTCAGTGTGGACCTCTTTTTGGGCAAAAGATGCATTTGCCTGCAAGAGCACAAATAATTATTACTTCCAAAACATGTAACAACTCTAAATTTGCATATAAATAATTACCTGTTGCATTTCTGAGCTATGTCTGTCACAAGTTGCCCTATTATGGCCACTTTGACCACATCTCCTACATGTGATCTTAATAAAAAGTCTTCTAAGCTTGTCTCTTGGTTGAACATAATCTGGAGGCATTGGATGTGGTGGGGGTGGTGGTGGTACCAGAATTTCAGCAGGTTCTTTGGACCTAGTTTTTTTGGGCCTTCCTGGTTGTACCCTAACAGTTGGGGGATGTATTGGAGGATGCCCAGATTTAGCCCATTGATCCATTGAAGGGATGGGATAAATCATTGGTCCATATGACTTCATATAAGTTGCAGGCTTGTAACATTCATCCACATAATCAATGGGGCTTTCATCCCTTTGAAAAATTGCAGAAATTGCATGGCCACATGGTATCCCACATAAATCCCACCTCCGGCAAGAACATGTCCTTGCCCTAAGATCCACAACAAATTCTCCACCATACATGTGGGTCACTTGATATGTTTGCAAGCCTGCCAGTCGAGGAATGCATGTGGAGGCATCTAACTTGTTTTTCTCAATTATCTTGAAGATTCTTGGCCCAACTAGATGTTTCCACTTCGGACATGCAACCCTTCTATTTGCCATCCTAAGCATCACAAGAACTCTTATCCTCTCCAAGCAAGTTAAAATGGACTGATCTCTTGCATCTACTATTGCTGAATTGAAACTTTCACAAAGATTGTTCAACAACAGATCACACTTAAACCGTGTATGAAAGTGAGATCTACTCCAATTCTTTGCAGGTCTCTTACTGAGCCATTCCCACGCTTCCGCATCCTCTTGTTTCATATTTTCCATTTCTGCTTCCCACCAAGGCATAGTTGTGGCTCTTGCTGCAGTCCACAATATGTGTTTTAGAGCAACACCAGAGTGTGATGATCTAAAGTTATTATATAAGTGTCTAACACACATCATGTGCTCTACAGTTGGAAGTAGAGTATCAATTGCAGGTATGAGTCCCTTTTGCTTGTCGCTAATGAACACATATGACAAACCATTTGTAATCTTTAGATCTTCAATCAGCAGCCTAAGAAACCAGATCCACGATTGTTTACTTTCGATCTCAACAACTGCATAAGCAATTGGGAAACTGCCATTGTTGCCATCCACCCCAACTGCTGTCAAAATCTGGCCAGGATAAGGACCTTTTACATGGCACCTATCAAGACCAATAACTGGTCTGCATCCATCTAAAAATCCTTGCCTGCAACCAGCCAAGCAAACATACATCCTTAGAAAGATAGCTTGGGCCCCCACTTGTTCAGTTTGAATTACAACTGTACTTCCTTTGTTTGCCTTCTTCAATTCCTCTGCATAATCCCTTAACCTAGCATATTGTTCTATGTAACTCCCTTCAATCATTAGTTTGGCCCTCTTTTTGGCCCTATACATTTGATGTCTTGTGACATTCATACAATAATCCTCCAAAACATCCTCTTGCAATGATTTCACATCCAAGTATGTGTCTCTCTTCAATTTCTTAGAATACCTATTGCAAAGCCACTTGGATGAGGCATACTTCAACTTGTCGACCCTCCCACAAGTGTGTTCCAGGCTCATAGTCTTGATTACAAATGTAGATTCACTCTTATCTATCTTTGAAGCATATAAATAAAATGGACATTTCAGCCCTCCCATACATACTACCTGGAGCCTCACTTTGTCATTTTTTTTGAATTTTATCAACTTACCATGTAGAATTGCATAGTCCTCCACAGCTTCTTTCAATACCTTTTTGTTTGCAAATCGCATTCCCATCCTAAACTCTGGATTCCTTAAATCCACCTCTCTCCTGTACTCCTTCAACTTTGGCAATTTCTTTTTCTTTCTTTTGCCCTTTTCCTCACCATTACCCTGATCCTGATCCTCTTCATCACTTCCTGTGTCCAAATCCGATGTGTTAGCACCATCTGATGAAACCTCTCTTGGAGCATTATAAGTAGGCCCAACTGTCTCATGTCCATAGGGCTGAACAGTAGGCTCAACATTCTCACCTGCATTGGCCTGAACACTAGGCCTAATGTTCTCACCTGCATTGGGCTCACCACTTGCGCCCCCAACTACCACATTCTCAGCTACAAGCACCTCATCTTCTTGTTCACTGAATTCATAATCACTATCCACAACTTGTGCATCATTTTCCTCATTTTCCCCTTCATTTCCAACCTCTCCATTCTCAGTTGCTGCAGCCTTATTTTCCTCTCCATTCTCAGTTGCTGCAACCTCATTTTCCTCTTCATTTCCAACTTCTACATATGCATCTGCATCCCCTAGTTCATTGAATGCGTGCCATGTGACACCCTTCCCATCATTTTCTACATCTGCATCATAGTTATATTCTGCACTATCCAAACTAGGCCATGCAGCAGATGCTTGAGTCCCAAGCCCATTACCATTTGAATTTTCCATATCTGTATAGTACAACACAAGAACCCTATTACATGGCATGCATCCAACCATTTCAACTACTTTATTATCAGAGGTAATAAGCTCCAATATGTTACCATCCTTTTCTTCAGCCTTTCTATACCTAATCTCCATAGTTTGCTCAATTTTCGAAACATCTATTGTATACCCCAACTCTTTCCCTATCTTCCTTAAATCCAGCAATGATAGAAAGTCATCAACAACATTATCTAAATAACAGACCTTACCACCTTTATAAACCCCATTTTCAAACATACCCCCATGGTGTAGTTCAAGAGTGACTCTGTCACAGATATTTGCAAACATTACATATCAAATTTCAGAGTTAGCTGCACACACATCTCCTTTATCTAATGCTACAGGTTTAGGGTTTTAATTTTTTTTTACCATTTCAGTCAATGCTAATAGTGAATTAAGTGTGAAGTAGACAACAAAGGGACCACACCAAAAATAAAAACCTATACTTTGCAGTCAATCCCAGCATAAAGGAAATAAAATGCCACGGTATCTTTTCAACATAAAGAAACTGACCTTGGACCACACACTTGCAAACAAAAAACATCGATTTGCAAAACAAGATGAATATAAAATACAGACAGAGAATCCCTTACCGTATTTGGGATTCTCTCCACCCCAACGGAACTCAAACTCCATCAGTGATGAGCATCCACAATGATCGAAATCCAGAAATTCCGCAAAACCCCCAAATAGGAACCCCAACACTCTGGTTCTCTGTTGTTGCCTTCGCACCTCGATTTCGGATAGTCACGAACAAAATGCGACGTTTTGGCTAATCGGAGAAGAAGACATTGAGGTTGAAAAAGACGCATATACCCTTTCAGATTTAAAAAGACGCATATACCCATCCTAGACCCCATCACTGGCGTTGACTTGTTAAAAACTCACAGAAAATGTAACGGTTGGATCAAATGGCCGACTAATAATTTAATTTAGGGACCAAAATGTACATCGCATACAACTTTGAGGACCATTTTCGCAATTTTTATAACAAACTAAGTTTAACATAATGTAATTAATTTAACATTTTTAATATATAAAACGAATAAAATACATTCTCAATCGTTCTCCACCAATCTCTAATTATAAATATCTCTAACGAGAATGAAATTAATAGCGTTAGTACGAATTTACATTAATACTTTTAAACTAACGACAAAAAATACTTACCCAGTGAACATACTGAATTTCTAGCGGCAGAGAGGTGCAGAGAGAGGCAGAATGCTTTTTTTTTTTTTTTTTTTTGCATTCTGCCTCTGCAATGGCAGAATCCAGATATGAAGAAGAAGGACTTTGCGCGACGACCCATATTTTTGTCTTGCAAAATGCCGTCGTGAAAAAAAAATTCCGTCGCGCAAAACCACTTTTTCGTCGCAAAAGTCGTTCATTTCGTCACACAAAATAACTTTTTTATCGCTCAAGCATGTATCGACATCATACTTTTGCGCAACACAAGTTTTGATTTGTCGCACAAACTTTCGTCGCGCAAATTCTAAATGTTGTCATGCAAAAGCAAGCTTCTGTCGCGCGAAAAAGAACTTCCGTCGCGCAAGATTGTGGCGACATCAAACTTTACGCGCTGAACTATATTTCAGTCACTCAAGGCTTTGGCGCGAAAAAAAAAATATCCCACGCACTATTTTGGTGCCAAAAAAATTATTCCACGATTTTCTTACGCAATGATAAATCTTGTCGTCGCGCTAAGTTGTCTTTTGCGCAAGTTTCTGCTCCAAATAACAAAACCCACTGTTTTCTGTCCACCTTTACGTGACGAAACTTCCAACCGTCGCGCTAGGTTTTCTTTCACGACACAAGTGTTGGGCGCAAAAAAAAAAAACCCACGTTTTTCTTCCTCACTTTGCGCGACGAATAAGTTTGCTGTCGCGCTAAGACTTTTTGCGCGACGAAAATTTTGGTCGCTTCAGTTTTCGGTGGTTTGCGCAAGGAATAATTTTTTCTATCACTGTAATGCATTTTGCGCAACGAATTCTCGTTCATCGCGCAAATTGTAAAACTTAATAGTGCAAATGGGCACTCATTTTGGAGTTATTAATCATTTTCTCACTCTATATTCCGGCATTTTATTTGTTTACAATAAAAGGATGCAAAAAGATCCTTTCAAAATTCAAATCTGAAAATCTAGTGGCAAAATCATCCAAGTAAGCAAAAATTTCTCTATCTAAAAGAAATTTTGGAAAAGTTGATAGAGGTATAAAAATCCAACCAATAATTGGGTCTAGTCCTCGAATTATTGTTTGTTGATACAAGTCCTTTGGTTAGTTTGCTATGTAGATTACATTCTATTTTTGACATGCTGACTCAATCTTTTTTGTTTAACTGATTTATTTAAATTTTTTGTTCCTATTATATCCCTATTGTCTAAAATGGGTATGATGAGAATTTATAGGCCATTAATGATTAGATTTGATCATGTAATTAAAGGAAAAATTACATTTTGAATGTAAATGCCGGACCTTCACTTTTTTCCTTGTGCTTGATTTGTGCAAATTCCTATGCTCCAGGTACAATACTCTACAAACCATTGAACTTGATATACCTATCTAATAGGTATAGTACATATTTGATGCACCTCAGTACTAGGTAAAACACATATTGGATGCAACTCAATGCCAGGTAAAACAAATATGTTTTTTTTTTTTAAAAAAAAAAGTTATACCTCCATACTAGGTATATTAAAAAAAATTAACATTATGACAAAAAAAATTTCATCAAATAATTTTGAAAAACTCAATATATAAATTTTATAGGTAAAACGTATGTATATGCTACCAATTTAATAAAGCTACGAATATAGAATTCTAAAAAATATAGTTTCCATATGTATATAGCTGAAATTTGAATTAAATAGGTTTTTATTGTAACGACCCGGTCCTAAACTAATAATTAAATATGAAATTATTAAGGAAAAAGACAATGTTATCCCGGAATATTTTAATAGGTTTACATGTTGACCGGGAAGACTTCGGTGAAATTGTTACCTCCTGGTTCCAAAAGGTGTTAAAATAATTAAATTAAGAGAGAATAAATTTAAATGAGGAAATAAACTGAAATAAACATTAAAATAAAATGATTTGAATTAATTAAGGTTTTTGAGAAATTAAAATATTATTTAATATTAAAAGGGGCAAAAAGGTCATTTTAAGTTTGGGAAGGAATTTGGAAATTCTGATTAGACGATTGTGTAAAGCACGTCGAAACGAGTCCATAGACATGTAGTGGACTCTAATCGGAGTTGTAACGAAGAAATGACAATCAAAAGAAGTTCAGTGGCATAACCGTAAATATTTCAAAGTTCAGTTTTTTTTAAACCCAGAATTTCTGCATTTTAGGGAGCTCGACCAGCCGAATTCAAGAGGTGATTTCTCTCAACTCCGACCACGAATTCAAGCAAGACCTGTCCCTTAGAACCACCACACTTCCCTCTTCCAGCCCCAGCCCTTCGCCGCCTCGATCCGCCTTCTAGTCGCCAGAAACAGCCAAGAAATAGGCGGTTTTGGATAATTTTTTTCGTAAACTTTCAACGGCTCGTTCTCCCTCCTCCGGCCACCGTTTCATGCGAGTGAGGTATGTTTTCTCACCTAATTTTCATAATCTAGCGGATGGTTGGATATGAATTTATCAATTTTGAGCCTAGATAGTTCGATTTTCGAATTGGATTTCAGCCGGTTTTGGGATCACGATTCCGGCCACTTTTTGGGGCAGGTCCAAGAACAAAAGTCGTTCTAAATAAGGTGTTTTACCTAGGGAATGGCGGGAGGAAGAAGAAAGAAGAAAAAGATGGAGATAGAAGAGAAGAAAGAAGGAATGACGGCTGGGAGAAAAGAAAAAGAAAAGGAGAGTTTGTGGGGCGGGAGGAACCCTAACTTTTTAAAATATATATATTTTTAATTCTTTATAGTAATAAATATTACAAATATACACACAATTGTCCATCAGAGTACATAGTTTGATTACGCATCAGCACACCTACTCTCAATTTTTAGGCAATTTCTGGTTTGGCCTGTTCAATCAGGTTTTCAATATAACTGACCAGCCCTAGTTCTTCTAGCGCTCGTATCTCACTAGAAGAGTTCTTCGGAGTTCTTGGTCGCTTTCTATAAATTTCATGCGAAAGGGTAAAACCAGAATCCAAATTTGTATAAAAGGAAAACTGTCCATTTTTGGGTTTTTTTTTTTTTTTTTTTGTTTATAAAAAATTATTTCGTTTTGAGTTTCTTTTTGATACACTAGGGATGGGTATTGTTATAAATTTGTGATAAATATATATATAGTTTGGGCTTATATTACCAATTCTTCTTCAGTGTACAAAACTATGAGAGTCCAAATAAAATTAAATCAAATTCTTAAGCGTCCAAGGATGTTTGATTTTTTTTTTTTTAATTTTGTTGGCCTTTTTGTTATTGTTTTGTTTGCCTTTTGTGGCTTTTGCGGCTGCCTCATGTAGCTTTATTGAGAAAAAAAAAAGGGCATGTACAACCTTCTATGTGTTGTAAATATGATGGAGCCCAACCAATGCCTATAAATAGGCTTCTTCATTCTTGTAATAAACATACAATTAGAGGAGAACAAAACATTCAACAAGAATTCTGTTTCTACTCTCTCTCTCTCCATTCCAATTATCTCTACAATTTCCCATTGATTTATAACACGTTATCAGCACCATTGATTTATAACACGTTATCAGCACGATTATCTCTAAGGGAATTTTGATCAAAACACTCACGCCTTCTTCCAAAACTTTCCGTGAACCAGTAGCCTTTGACTCTCTGTCTGCCTTTCTTCTTCATCTGCATCAAAAACACACTTTGATGTCTATGCCACTGGAGCATGATTACATAGGCTTAACAGAGACTTCTTCAATGGAAAGAAGCTCTGAAAAAGACCAGATCGATCAGGACGCTCTATTGTCCTTGGCTCTCCAGGCACCATTGAATTTTGAATTGGTCTTCTCCCACTGACTGTTGCCTTTGGGAAGGAATAACCTGCGGCCCAGATGATCAACTCCAAGATCTTGAAAAGAGCACCAATTCCTTCACTGTCATTCCTCTTCCCGCCCCAATCTGAGAAAAGGGCCAGGTTGCTATGGATCCACAAGGGCATAACCAACCCCAATCTATGGGGATGGTAGGCAGTGGAGCTCAATTGACATATGGTACTAACCCATATCAGCATAATCAAATCCGGAACAGTCGGAGCTATTCAATCAACTCTCATATAGCAGAATAGCAATTAGCCAACAAATCAAACACTTTTTCACTCACAAATTCAGAGTGCCTCTAATTCCAAATTTCTTCGGCGGCCGAAGGACTAATGTCTTCGACCCATTCTCTCTCGACATCTGGGATCCATTCCAGGACTTACCCTTGATCAGCGGCGGTGGCGAACACGCGGATCAACTGGAAGGAGACGCCGGAGGCGCACGTGTTCATGGCAGACCTTCCGGGGCTGGAGGAGAAGGAGAGACGGTTCCAGATCTTCAAGGACAACCTCAGCTACAAGCTCGGTCTGAACCGGTTCGCCGATCTGTCCAACGACGAGTACAGGTCAACTTTCCTGGGCACCAAGACCCGCTCTCAGAAGAGGAAGCACAAGGCCGCCACGGATGGCAGCAGCATCAGAGTCGACTGGACCAACCTTCCACCCCAACTCTCCTCGTCGTCCTCGTCGCCCTCATCACCTTATGAATCCGATGACCAACTGGAGGGTCAGCTCTGTCAAGGACGACGTTGCAAGAAATCCAAAACGGTGTGTCGTCGAACTTCTTCGACCCGGCGGTGCTCAAGCACGCCCTGTCCAAGGCCCTCGTCCCTCTTGCTGGTCGCTCCTCACTATTCTGCTTCTGATCCTCCATCATTCACACACCCTCAATTGCAAATTGTTTGGTTTTGGGTTTCAGAGAAAACACAGAGCATCAAAGCCTCTCGCTCCCTCTCTGTCAAGGACCACTTGTGTTGCAAGCCCGTCTTGCTTCAGGTTGCCATCACTTGGCAAATTGTTGTTGGAGCCATAACTGGAGTTACACCTTTTGTGGTGGCTAGGACTGAATTCAGCAAAAGAATAATCCTGTGCTTTCAAAGGGCTGAAAAAAAAAAAAAAAAATCGTTGTGAGGGATTGGTATGGGCTTGCGCTTGCTGTAAAATGTCGAGCTGGAATTGCAGAATCCGCTTCTGCCATCCACCTTTGCAGAGCCCATCACCGCCGACATCATCACAATTTGGGTTGAAACCACAGGTAAATATTTTTATTCTTAATTATGGTGGGGCTGTGGATCGTGAGCACAGTGGTCGGGGTCTGAGGCACAACTTGGGTGCTGAGATTATTAGCCACTGACTCAAGGAAAGTGCTGAAACATCTTTTGATGAGAATAGTAAAACCCACCGATAAAGAAAAGCAAACTCAGCAAGGGTACTGACCTTAAAATAGCGATAAGATCTCTGCTCCCTGATCTTCCCTATTATTTCATATTATATTTATCTGCTTTTCTATTACTAACTATTAACAAAAATGGACCCTCGGTAATACTAAACATATTATCAGTGGGAGACCGTTACTAATACTAACAATTTAAATTATGAATTTACTTTACCGCACATTTATTTTATTTACTGTATGGTGTAGGTTTATTACCCATACAACAGTATTTATTTAAAAGGGTGGTGCGGGTTTATCGTCCACGCCTTTACTTTCATTTAAATGTATGGTGCAGAATTAGTGCCCATACAAGCACGTTTAATTTACTGCAAATTTACTTTACCGCACATTTATTTTATTTACTGTATGGTGTAGGTTTATTACCCATACAACAGTATTTATTTAAAAGGGTGGTGCGGGTTTATCGCCCACGCCTTTAATTTTATTTAAATGTATGGAGCAGAATTAGTGCCCATACAAGCACGTTTAATTTACTGGAAATTTACTGTACCGCACATTTATTTTATTTACTGTATGGTGTAAGATTATTACCCATACGACAGTATTTATTTAAAAGGGTGGTGCAGGTTTATCGTCCACGCCTTTACTTTCATTTAAAAGTATGGAGCAGAATTAGTGCCCATACACGCACGTTTAATTTATGAATTTAAATTATCGCACATTTACATTTATTTAAAAGGGTTGTGCGGGTTTATCGTCCACGCCTTTACTTTTATTTAAATGTATGGTGCGGGTTTATCGTCCATACCAGTAATTTATTTACCAGCAATTTATTATATGGATTAAATGTGCTGTATGATGAGTTTTTACAGTATGCAGATCATGACCAGAAGTTCCTTGATCCTCATCATACAATTACATCAGGACTTGAAGATCCTTGATGATGATGTTAACATGTGATCGGACTTGAGGGTCCTTAATCCCTGACATGTAAATAAGGACCTGGGGTTCCTTAATGATGTAACAGTACCGTGTTGGTTCATAATGCTGTACACATGGATGATAACTGTACTGGCAAATGTACTGTACACATGAATAGTGCCGTATACATGAATAGTGATGTATGCATAAATATTTACCATTCTGGGTAAACTATCACCATTCAAAAGAGAACCTGCAGTTCCTTAAACTCATGGATGAGCAATTAAATGAGATGCCAGAAGTTCCTTAAAATATGGACAATTATGTAAGGCTTGAAGTCTAGAAATATGTACAGAAAATTGTAAACATGTCCATACCATGAGAATATGTGATTTTGGCCCGAAGTTCAAAATCTAAGGGGATTGAATGTCCATACCATGAGAATATGTGATTTTGGCCTGAAGTTCAAAATCTAACAGTGTTGAGAACCTGAAGTTCCAACAATTAAATGGACAACCCTTGAGGTATTATTGCAAATTGTGGTACGCCACATATCTCTTTGGCATAAGAGAATGATGAATTGAGGCTCCCCACATATTTTGTTATATCTGGGCCGGAAACTCATGAACCCAAATATATGAGATATTAGCGTGGCTTTTACTCAATTCATATTTCATGCCCATTTTGAAAAGGGCAAATAAATTCTGAGTTTTGTGTTTAGCCCATGCCTAAAGTTCCGGGCTCCCATACGTTTAAATATGAAATTTGGGAGAGTCGATGTGGTTATTTGAACCTATAAGGCACAAGGTTCAAAACCGTCATTTTGAAAAGACGTAAAAACCACAGGTGCGAATTTTAAATGTGCGCAATTATTATAACAGGAAAGGAGCAAGTTGCAACGCAGTTGCTCCAATCAAGTTTTGCGAAGGCCATATCTATAGGAGGAAATATGGCTACAGTTTCCAGGATCCCAATATTACCTCAGATCCCTATATTATCTTTTTCTTTCTCAGATTCCAAAACTTCACGTGGCCTCCATTAAATGTTTGTCGGCACTCTCGGCGTTTTCAATGTTTTATTTTCATCAAAAGCCGATCTTGCTTTACGGATTTCACGGAGCTACTTTTTCAAAAGTACCCCGAGAATCTCGCAATTTTCTTATGGTTAATTTGAAATTCACCGGTTCTACCTATTCATCTTATTTGTGTATAAATGTGTTACTAATGAAATTTTCTTTGCAGAAGACATCCAGTTTTCTCCATAACTAGTGATGCGATATCTACTTGTTTTTCTTATCAGTGAGCACTTAATATGCCCGAGAAGTAAGACTATCTCTGATCATCCATTCAGGAAGCGAGACTATCCCTGATCACGTTTCCGCTGCATTAGGGAACTGTGAAGGCGATCTTATGCTCTAATCTCCGGAAGTCCTTCTAGACTAGGAGATATGAGAGCTTATTGTCTGCTCCCACCAACTTCCTTTCCTGATTGCTTACCTTCTATTTTTGCATTTTCTCTCTTTCTGTAACTCTCTGAGGATTATTTGTTTTTGACAGAGAAAAGAGTTGTGATTTTACTCTTGCAGAATATAACTAGATCATCAAGCGCTACATTTACTGGGCCGATACAAGCTTGAATGATACTTGAGAAAAGTTTCTCACACCTAAGGATATTGCAAGTTGGATACATTGATAATACACTGCCACAGATTAAAGTCCCACAAGAACAGAATATGGGTATAGCAGTGATCAATATGATGCACGCCTGTTGCGTAGCAAATAATATGGATTGAAGTCCCGAAAGGACAATCCTTTAACATGTCAATATTGATATTATGCACGCCTAATGCGTAGCAAATTATATGGGTTAAAGTCCCATAATATGGGTTAATGTCCCAGAAATTAATTGACATGTATGTATTAATCTGTGGCATACCTGCAGCATGACAGATATATGGGTGCACGCCTGTTGCGTAGCAAATGATATGGATTGAAGTCCCGAAAGGACAATCCTTTGACATGTCAATATTGATATTATGCATGCCTAATGCGTAGCAAATTATATGGGTTAAAGTCCCATAATATGGGTTAAAGTCCCAGAAATTAATTGACATGTATGTATTAATCTGTGGCATACCTGCAGCATGACAGATATATGGGTGCACGCCTGTTGCGTAGCAAATGATATGGATTGAAGTCCCGAAAGGACAATCCTTTGACATGTCAATATTGATATTATGCACGCCTAATGCGTAGCAAATTATATGGGTTAAAGTCCCATAATATGGGTTAAAGTCCCAGAAATTAATTGACATGTATGTATTAATCTGTGGCATGTCTGCGGCATGACAGATATATGGGTTCTAAATGTTCCAACTCCCTAAATGGAGATTTTCCACGCCCTATGTAAAATAACGCTCCATTGGAGGTTATAATCCACATTCTCACATAATAAAAGCCCCATGAAGTGGCTTGGGTACCCAAAAGCAAAGAAATGCTTATAATTGATGCATGCGCATGCACATGAGAATGGTGGGATCATGAATTGATGAATGACAATTTTTGATCATGAATTGATGAATGACAATTTTTTGTTTTTGGAGTAGCTACTCAAATCATCAATGGGCTGTGTTGATTGGAACCACGTTCAATTATTAAATGTCGACAATATTATTGGCCAAAATGGAACGAGGTAATTCCATTATAAATGAGAATGAACGTGAAAGAACAAACCCACAATACGAACCCCAAAATTTGTTAATACTGAATTTATACTTGGGTGTTCGGAATAAAAGGGAATATACGTACTTGGTATGACACACTGTTTCTGGCAGAAACAAGGAATGTTGGGTTTTCTCCATATTTACAGATTCAATTGTGCCCCCCCTCCCCTTATTACACAATTACGGAGACCAACATATTATCTTTAAGGGTTATTAAATGCACAGAGCATATCGCCAGAAGCGATTCCCTAAAGATGTATAAATAGCTGGGTTAAAGCTATATAATGTGTCATAAAGTTTAATCCCTTTTAGACAAAATCCGTTGAGAGGATTGACATTGCATAAAGCAAGTCCCTAAAGGACATGTGCTTGAAGCACAAAATTTGTACTCAATATTAATATGCATAAATTACCTCAGTGAGTACATTGATGTGATTGCAACACATTAAAGATTCTGCAGAATTCACAAAATATTTGTCTCGACTTAAGGATCGAGCATTGTGCCAACGAGATTCTTGCTTATACTAAGAAAGTATTGAAGCATTTTTATGAGGATTATCCGTTGGTCCTTAAATGTTTTTCCGGAAGTATACTAGACCAGATAGAGCTCAGCTCCACACTGTACTCTTTTTCCTTCACCCAGGTTTTTATCCCATTGGGTTTTTCCTGGTAAGGTTTTAACGAGGCAGTGTTGCTCAAGGGTTTAGGGTATACTATGAAAATTTTTATGGTCGCTTACTGGACAAAAGCTAGTCCTAAATTTTTCAGGGGGAGATATTCATCAGGGGGAGCATGGTTTTAATAAAGACCTTCATACACTGTACTCTTTTTCCTTCATCCAGGTTTTTATCCCAATGAATTTTTCCTGGTAAGATTTTAACGAGGCAGTGTCGCTCAAGATTGACTCACAGAAGCAGTGTCAACTACGATATTCAGAAAGCTGATCAACAGTATGACTTAAAGATATTTTGCCAAGTATCAGGGGGAGCACACCATCAATAAAGATCTTCAAACACCGTACTCTTTTTCCTTCGTCCGGGTTTTTATCCCACTGGGTTTTTCCTGGCAAGGTTTTAACGAGGCAGTGTCGCACGCGCGTCAATATACTTAGAATTTTATGTTACACATAGTTATGTACTCTTTTTCCCTTCGACCAGTTTTTGTCCCACTGGGTTTTTACTGGTAAGGTTTTTAACGAGACATATTCTATATCATTTGTGGTCTCCAAGGGGGAGTGTTGTAAATATGATGGAGCCCAACCAAATGCCTATAAATAGGCTTCTTCATTCTTGTAATAAACATACAATTAGAGGAGAACAAAACATTCAACAAGAATTCTGTTTCTACTCTCTCTCTCTCTCCATTCCAATTCTCTCTACAATTTCCCATTGATTTATAACACTATGTTATTAATTGCAGCCAGGGTGTGATCAATATATGTATATTTGAATTGCATGTGACAGTGGCGATTCCAAGATTCGAAATTTGTTAGGCAAAATTTACATACTAAACTTGATTGTACAAGTGAATTTCATTAATAAACATAAAAAGATACACATAATCAGAGGGACGTTTTGAGCCTTAATCTCAAATGTATCTCTATGAATAAAAAACTAAAACTAGACGACATGATCATAGATCACACTTAAGATAATTGATATTAAAATCTTGATCATCATCGACTCTTTGATTCTCAACTTGATGCTTAACAATGAAAGATTCGGGAAGATTTTGCCAAGAAGAGAAATAAACATCTCAACAAAAACAATCCAATTAACAACCTAATAAATACCTTAAAAGCGAAAAATGTATATATCAAATAATAAGAAAAGAAGAAATAATAAATGGAGGAGTTGATGAAGGAGGTGATCACTTACCTACATCTGAGATGCTATTGTGGCAGTATACCAAATCAATCAAGCATTGCAATGTTTTAATTTTTTCACGTGGTAATGCGTAATTAGCTTAAAATACTGACACAGTGACATTTCCGTTGTACGAAAGTTTTCTCATAGGTGGGAGGTTTCTCATTTTCTTTAATAGATGATGGAAAGCAGTTAATAATACATAGCCAACCTGAAAGTACAAACACAATTAACATATATAGGAGAAAGAACAAACACACCGAACATAAAAGATCCCATTGCCCAAATGTTAAAAGCTAATTATCCATATACATCTGCCAATTGCTGAAGTGACAGATGCAAACTCGAATATTATTACATGTAAATTAAAACACACGAAAAACATCAACTTGGTATTACTTGATTTTCAAAACAGGCAAATAAGAAGCCAATCTAGATCAGTCTTGGGGTCAAAACAAGGCGAACAAGTTCTTCCCACCAGCAAACTCATGGGTAAAATCTTCAGTCGCTGCATATGCTTCTGCAAAATATATGAAAAGACAAAAGCAATATTGTAATTAACAAACAAAACGTCAATATATGTATGGCTCAGGAATCTGAGTTGGAATGATTAATATGGCTTTACATACATTAACAGAGCACAAGTACAATATTCCAAATCATTAAGTTTAGGAAAGTCACTAAAAGGATAAAAGATACTTACGTATATTTCTTACATCTCTCGTCGACGAGTAGCATCCTTGCATGATCCACACCTCCTTCTTTTATGGACTCCATAAACTCCTCTGAAGCATTATCAAAAGTGTATCGTTGTAGTTTAGTAAGGTGCTCAATACCCTGTGGCAATGTTTCTAACGTCATGCAACTATGAATCTCTAGGAACTCGAAATTTGGCATGGCCCCTTTTTCTATAGTTATCTTATTTAATAATGCGAGATTCCTAACAGAGGCATTATCTTCAAGTTTAGACCCATAGCTTTTTCTATAGTTATCTTATTTAATAATTCGAAATTTGGCATGGCCTCTGAAACATAACTCTTTCCTAACAGAGGCATTATCTTCAAGGGAAAGAGAATGTAGAGAGGGCAATGCTTCAATATGACATAGTAAATCCTATTCAAGTTTAGACCCACTCAGATACAAATTTCTGAGAGAGTGGAGTGAACAAAACCAATGTGGTACCTTTTCCAGTTTTCCGGTCAAGTAAATTCTATCAAGGTAGGGAGGCGGTGAAGACAATGCGTCAACTCGAAGAAATTCCTCTCCATCAGCTACAAATAAAAACAAGCGGGAAAGGACCTTCATCTCTTGAATTAAGGCACATAGGTCCTCCTCGTCTCTTTCTTTCACATTTGTAATGCCAAGGAACGTAAGCTGGGTCATACTTCCAATAAGTCTAATAATGTTTCCTTCTGATTCAATAAATGCCAAAGATTGCAATTTCTTCATCTTACCAATACTTGATGGTATTTTTACCCAAAAACCATCATAGTATGGACCCATAAGTAAATGGCGTAAGCTTAGCAACTTGGAAATCCCTCTTGGAAGTGCCTTTATTTTTGTTGCCATGATGTTCAAGGTCTGAAGATTGCGGAGCTTTCCAATGGATTCTGGAAGCTCTGTAATTGGAGTTCCACACAAATTTAAATATTTTAAATTAAATAAGGATGTTAGATTGTCTGGCAGATAATCAAGTGGGACATCCTCCAAATCTAGAACCTTAACAATTTAAGGTCAAAAGGTAATTTATTTGAGAAAGAAAATGAGGATACGCCAGTGGCAAAGATGAGAAACGAACGAAGCCGTGATATACCTGTGCATGATCCAATTTCTCTATTAGTTGTTTGAATTGACAAACGGAGTGCCCCAGTTTCTTCTACTGTTTCACTCCCATCAAGTACAGCAAGAAACTTTTCTTTTTTTGCTATAGACAGAGCAATCTCCCTCAAAAGATCATGCATCTTACATGCTGGGAGGGATCCATAAAACCTTTCCTGTAGCATGTTACGAAAAATGAGTTCCATAAGATAGCTATTTGCAACTTCTTCTGGCGTGAGCCCTTCGACATGTTCAACAAATCCTTCAGCGATCCACAATCTAATGACCCTATTATTTATGATCACTGTATCTTCGGGGAAAAGGGAACAATATAGAAAGCATTGCTTCAGTCGGTATGGCAAATCATTAAAACTAAACAACAAGATGCTCTTCATAGGTTCTAGCAAAGGATTGTTAGTCAAATGCCAATTTAAGCTGTTGTAGGCTGTGCTCCACTCTGTAAGTGACTTCTTCGAAGACATAAGACCACTCAAGGCTACGATCGCAAGTGGTAGGCCTTCACACTTTTCCACAAGTTCCCGAGCTAATGGCAGAAGTTCAGGTGAACAAGATTTGTTAGGGTAACTTGAGAATGCTTTCATGCTGAAGAGCACCCAAGCATCACTCCTTTCCAGCGGTCGAATCTTGTGAACATGGCTTTCAACTCCAAAAGAAGAGGATGCTATGTCTTCTCTTCGAGTTGTAAGCATGACTCGACTTCCAAGTTGTTTATCTGGAAATGAAAACCTTATTTTGTCCCAAAGATGGACATCCCACACGTCATCCAATACAATTAGGTACCTTTTAGTCTCCAAGTAGTTCACCAACATCTCCAGCAATTCGTTATAACTCATGGCATTCATGGCTGCAGGGACCTCTTCCTTCTTCGCTTTGTGGAATTCTTTGATCAATCTTCTAAATAAGTCTTCAATCACGTAAGACTGGGAAACAGTAATCCACGCATAGCATTCGAAATGTCTCTTTACAATGTCATCTTTGAAGGTCCTTACAACTAGAGTTGTCTTCCCTGATCCTCCCATCCCGACCACGGACACAACAGTTTGGTGCTTCGCTTCATCCATCAGCCATCCCAGTAACATGTTCTTATCGCCTTCAATCCCGACAAGTTCATCCTCCTTCTGATAAAGAGAAGACTCCGCTTGGTTCTGCACCCATCTCCGAATATCCTCAGAAGTACTTTTTCCTTCTACAGCTGCAGCACCACGATATCTCTGATTTCTCTCTGGAATAGCTCGAATCGCCACCGCGATTTTCTGTAACTTGTTGGCTATTTGACGCTTATACCACAGGTGCTTTGGAAAGTGAATGGTTTTGTGGATCCACCTGGAAAATCGACCACCATTTCGCTGCTCGTACACGCGATACATGAACTCATCAATGGTGTTTTCAACATGGGCGGCCCGGAGGGTGTGCAAGTGGTGCCACCGCACAGGGCCTCTGATTTTTGAGGGCCCCCAAATTTAATATATATATATATATATTAATAAATGTTATACATATACTGGGCAAGCAAATTTTTGACACAAAGACATTTCAATTGTGTTGGTTTGCAGGACCTCAACTTCCATTCAAGGCACAACTTCAAAGTCCGCTTGTGTAGATCATAGTTTTAGTTCTTTTTTTGTTTTTGTTTTTTTGTAACAACAATTAATAATCATAATAATTAAAAAGGCAAACACGTTATAATATAAGGGAAGCTTGAAGAGCTTTCTTCGCATGCTTGAGCGCATCTTTCCCCTTTCTTTCTGTAAGTAATAATCATCACCAATATCTCTCCTTGGCTCTCTTTTTTAATCCTTTGACAATTTATTTTTTTCAATTTCAAGGATTTCAACACAAAAAATCGAACAAAAAAATTGATAAATGTCACTCAAAAGCAAATGGTCAAATTTAAATCTGAATTCAAATTCAAGTATGTATCTAAATTATATATACTAAATGACTTCATTATCAATTTTTTTTTTTCCAGATACTTCATTATCATGTTGATTGGTTATATAATGAAAGATGATTTAATTTGTAATTTGCATGCTAATTAATGATGAGTTTTGCTTTAAGAAAAAAAAAGACATTTATTGTATGGCATTACGTAATGGTGTAAGTTTGTATTAGCTTATTTGAAGCTCCAGTTTAAGGTTAGCACAGGGCCCCCAAAATCTCAAGACCGGCTCTGGTTTTCAACATCATTGGCCAAGTCTCGAACGCTTGCGACCCACGCTTTCTCTACTTGTGTGTGTGCCTGCTCTCCACCGTCAGCATCCTCTAAGAAGGATTTCATGAATACCAGCTCCTGCTTAATCTCATCAACTTGATCACGAACACCCGCTATGGAGGCTGCTTCACTCTCTAGAATGGCTACAAATTTGCCAATGAAGAGGTCTGTTGCAGCAGACGCCATGATGGCCTTATTTTGGTATAACCTTAATCAAAAAATCCTATCTGAAATTGATTCTGGGGAGAAATCAATGGTATATGCATTTTCGAAAAAGCATTCTGCCATGGTTGGGCTCAGATGCACTAGAGAGAAAAAGAGAGAGAGATTATCAATTAATAATTAGAAATCGATGTTACGCATGACCATGGCTGGGACAATCGTTGATTAAACAATTGTTGGGAGTTCTCCCATGCACGTGAGGATGTGTACCCCATGTGCTGTGATGGGTAAGTCCACTTTCTAACATATAATAAGTTACCCGAATCGATTACTACACATATAATATTGGTTAAACAGGTAATGCCAACAAAAGAAAAAAACAAATTAACAGCTAACATATGCTCACTAATTATTAATGGGTTTTCAATTGAATGTTTATTAATAATCTTTAGGCTTAATTGCACCGATATTTCTTGAAATTTCGGTCAAATCTCATTTTATTTTCTCAAATTTAAAAGGGAGATTCACTATTATACTCAATATGGGAGCCTAAATTATAAAAATATCCCGTATGAAATGGATTTTAGAAACATACCCAAAGCCCATTTACAACATAACAAAAAAACTTTTAACTTCTTATAAATTACAAAACTGCCATCAATTTCTTAAAACAAGCCCAACTCCAAAATCTCATAAAAATACACAAAACACTTAATAGGGCATCAAAGTAATTTAATAATTAATATTAAATTCAATAAGGCAAATTGTGTTGTAAAGTCAAGGATGGATCCCACAATGGTAGTGCCCACTACCTAATGGATTGAAGGACATCATGATGAAAGCACTATGGGAAGGCATCATTACCCACCTCCAATGGAAGATGCTTGCCTACCACCCACCTCCATTAAGAGATGCTTGCCTATAAATAAAGCTTCCTTCTACTTGTAATATACATACATGAATGTAGAACAAACATTCAATGAGAAGATCAGATTTCTATTCTTTCTCTATACCCCAATTCTCTCTACAATTTCATCTAGATTTATAACACGTTATCAGCACGAATTCGCTTTAACAATACCAGCTGAATTCTCTGATGAAACCCAACCAAACAA
The DNA here is from genome assembly GCF_000346465.2 of Prunus persica. NCBI lineage: Eukaryota > Viridiplantae > Streptophyta > Magnoliopsida > Rosales > Rosaceae > Prunus > Prunus persica. The sequence continues at coordinate 20,805,133 of NC_034014.1, forward strand.
ACACTTCTCTCTCTGTTTCTTCTTTGTTTTGTGACCCTCCTGGCATATCCGAACAAACTCCGGTGTAGTCCTTGTTTCTTCTTCTCTGCACTCTTCTCAGCCATTTTAACAAGCATCTGGTGTGCATGGCTGTGCATGAAAAAAAAAATAATAATACCGTAACCAAACCAAGACACAACTGTCTGTCTGTCTGTCTGTCTCTGTACAATGGAGCCGTGGCTCGACGACTTAGCCGACGACCTCCAGAGCCTGAGCTTCACCTCCACCACAACTGTGTTGGTAACAGGTAAGCCCGAAGGCTGTTCCCGTCCCTCGTCTCCAAGCTTCCACCACACCCTCTCGCCAACTCCTCGGACCCTCTCTGGTCCGCCATCCACAAAACCCTCTAGCCTTCGCCTTCGCCTTCGCCATCGCCATCACCGTCGTCGACGGCGTCGGCACCAGCCTTGGTCCTGTCCAACTCCGGCAAGCGCATGGACCAGGCGGGGAAAGAAGAAGCTTCCTCTGTGGTTGCCTCTGGTCAAGAACTCTGGCTTCTACTTCCAGGACATATCAGGCTTCGTGGTTAGCCCTCGCTTCGTGTTCGTAGTTGGAAATATAATTGTCATCATTCTCCTTGTCAAGTCCGGCAAGTTTTCAGGTAAAGACTCCAGCACAGGAGCTGATCTTTACGATGAGTTTGTTCACAACAGCGAAAAGAACCATGAAATGGTCATGACCCATTTTCCGATTCCACGACTCGGGCGAGTCGGTGGTCATGAACTCGATCTCATCCCCTGATGATTCCTTGCCCATGAAAACAATAGCCGGGGGCAGTGTAGCAAATACTATCAAAGGGCTGTGTGCTGGGTTCGGAATCTCCTGTGGAATAATTGGTGCTTGAGGGGATGATGAGCAAGGCCAGTTATTTGTAGGTAACATGAGCTCTCATGCTGTGAGCCTCTCAAGATTGAGGATGAATAAGGGACCCACAGCTCAGCAGAGATGCCCATGGAAATGATAACTTAGATCTAATGGCGGGCCACGCGATAAAAACAGGTTGGCTGGACAGCACATGTTGTCGAGTGCGCATGATTACAGCCCCACCCACGTATTCTGCTGCACATGTAAAACCACCCACCGAAAAAAAAAAATTATTAAAAAATGCTAAAGTGCTGAAGCATCTTTTAATAAAAAACAGCAAAACCCATCGACCCACCGAAAGACTAAGCGATAAGATCTCTGCTCCCTTATCTTCTCTATTATTTCCTATTATATTTACCTGCTTTTCTATTACTAACCATTAACAAAAATGGACCCTTGGTAATACTAAACATATTATCAGTGGGAGACCGTTACTAATACTAACACTTTCCTTATCTTGTTCAGTGGTGGTTTTTAACCCCACATTTATTTTATTTACTGTATGGTGTAGGTTTATTACCCATACAACAGTATTTATTTAAAAGGGTGGTGCGGGTTTATCGTCCACGCCTTTACTTTTATTTAAATGTATGGAGCAGAATTAGTGCCCATACAAGCACAATTTACTTTACCTCACATTTAATTTTATTTAAAGTATGGTGCGGGATTAACGTCCATACAGCAAGCAATTTAATTTATGAATTTAATTTACCGCACATTTACATTTATTTAAAGTGTGGTGCGGGTTTATCGTCCATACCGGTAATTTATTTACCAGCAATTTATTATATGGATTAAATGTGCTGTATGATGAGTTTTTACAGTATGCAGATCAGGACCATAAGTTCCTTGATCCTCATCATACAATTACATCAGGACTTGAAGATCCTTGATGATGATGTTAATATGAGAGCTGGCAGTCTCTCCGGTACTATATTTGTAAACATGTGATCGGACTTGAGGGTCCTTGATCCCTGACATGTAAATAAGGACCTGGGGTTCCTTAATGATGTAACAGTACCGTATTGGTTCATAATGCCGTACACATGGATGATAACTGTACTGGCAAATGTACTGTATACATGAATAGTGCCGTATACATGAATAGTGATGTATGCATAAATATTTACCATTTTGGGTAAACTATCACCATTCAAAAGGGAACCTGCAGTTCCTTAAACTCATGGATAAGCAATTAAATGAGATGCTAGAAGTTCCTCAAAATATGGACAATTATGTAAGGACTTGAAGTCCAGAAATATGTACAGAAAATTGTAAAAATGTCCATACCATGAGAATATGTGATTTTGGCCCGAAGTTCAAAATCTAAGGGGATTGAATGTCCATACCATGAGAATATGTGATTTTGGCCAAAAGTTCAAAATCTAACAGTGTTGAGAACCTGAAGTTCCAACAATTAAATGGACAACCCTTGAGGTATTATTGCAAATTGTGGTACGCCACATATCTCTTTGGCATAAGAGAATGATGAATTGAGGCTCCCCACATATTTTGTTATATATGGGCCGGAAGCTCATGAACCCAAATATATGAGATATTAGCGTGACTTTTACTCAATTCATATTTCATGTCCATTTTGAAAATGGCAAATAAATTCTGAGTTTATGTTTAGCCCAGGCCAAAAGTTCCGGGCTCCCATACGTTGAAATATGAAATTTGGGAGAGTCGATGTGGTTATTTGAACCTATAAGGCACAAGGTTCCAAACCGTCATTTTGAAAAGACGTAAAAACCACAGGTGCAAATTTTAAGAATGTGCGCAATTATTATAACAGGAAAGGAGCAAGTTGAAACGCAGTTGCTCCAATCAAGTTTTGCAAAGGCCATATCTATAGGAGGAAATATGGCTACAGTTTGCAGGATCCCAATATTATCTCAGATCCCCATATTATCTTTTTCTTTCCCAGATTCCAAAACTTCACGTGGCCTCCATTAAATGTTTGTCGACACTTTCGGCGTTTTCAAAGTATTATTTTCATCAAAAGCCGATCTTGCTTTGCGGATTTCACGGAACTACTTTTTCAAAAGTATCCCGAGAATCTCGTAATTTTCCTATGGTTAATTTGAAATTCACCGGTTCTACCTATTCATTGTATTTGTGTATAAATGTGTTACTAACGAAATTTTCTTTGCAGAAGACATCCAGTTTTCTCCATACCTAGTGATGCGATATCTACTTGTTTTTCTTATCAGTGAGCACTTAATATGCCCGAGAAGCAAGACTATCTCTGATCATCCATTCAGGAAGCGAGACTATCCCTGATCACGTTTCCGCTACATCAGGAAACTGTGAAGGCGATCTTATGCTCTAATCTCCGGAAGTCCTTCTAGACTAGGAGATATGAGAGCTTATTGTCTGCTCCCACCAGCTTCCTTCCCTGATTGCTTACCTTCTCTTTTTGCATTTTCTTCTCTTTCTGTAACTCTCTGAGGATTATTTGTTTTTGACAGAGAAAAGAGTTGTGATTTTACTATTGCAGGATATAACTAGATCATCAAGCGCAACATTTACTGGGCCGATACAAGCTTGACTGATACTTGAGAAAAGTTTCTCCCACCTAAGGATGTAAGCAATACTTGTGTTATTTTTTGCTTATATACTTATTTGATATTTTATCTTGAAAGGTAACCAAATGGGAAGATAAGTCCGTTCCAAAAGAATGGCTTGTATGTATCCATGAATTATTAATGCAAATTTTACAGATTGCAAGTTGGATACATTGATAATACACTGCACAAATTAATGTACCAGAAGAACATAATATGGGTATAGCAGTGATCAATATGGGTGCACGCCTGTTGCGTAGCAAATGATATGGATTGAAGTCCCGAAAAGACAATCCTTTGACATGTCAATATTGATATTATGCACGCCTAATGCTAGCAAATTATATGGGTTAAAGTCCCATAATATGGGTTAAAGTCCCAGAAATTAATTGACATGTATGTATTAATCTGTGGCATGCCTGCAGCATGACAGATATATGGGTGCACGCATGTTGCGTAGCAAATGATATGGATTGAAGTCCCGAAAGGACAATCCTTTGACATGTCAATATTGATATTATGCACGCCTAATGCGTAGCAAATTATATGGGTTAAAGTCCCATAAATTAATTGACATGTATGTATTAATCTGTGGCATACCTGCAGCATGACAGATATATGGGTTCTAAATGTTCAAACTCTCTAAATAGAGATTATCCACGCCCTACTGTAAAATAACGCTCCATTGGAGGTTATAATCCACATTCTCACATAATAAAAGCCCCATGAAGTGGCTTGGGTACCCAAAAGTAAAGGAATGCTTATAATTGATGCATGCGCATGCACATGAGAATTGTGAGATTATGAATTGATGAATGACAATTTTTGGTTTTGGAGTAGCTACTCAAATCATCAATGGGCTGTGTTGATTGGAACCACGTTCAATTATTAAATGTCGACAATATCATTGGCCAAAATGGAACGAGGTAATTCCATTATAGATGAGAATGAACGTGAAAGAACAAACCCACAGTACGAACCCCAAAATATGTTAATACTGAAATTTATACTTGGGTGTTCGGAATAAAAGGGAATATACCTACTTTGTATGATACACTGTTTCTAGCAGAAACAAGGAATGTTGGGTTTTCTCCATATTTACAGATTCAATTGTGCCCCCCCCTTATTACACAATTACGGAGACCAACATATTATCTTTAAGGGTTATTAAATGCACGGAGCATATCGCCAGAAGCGATTCCCTAAAGATGTATAAATAGCTGGGTTAAAGCTATATAATGTGTCATAAAGCTTAATCCCTTTTAGACAAAATCCGTTGAGAGGATTGATATTGCATAAAGCAAGTCCCTAAAGGACATGTGCTTGAAGTACAAAATTTGTACTCAATATTAATATGCATAAATTACCTCAGTGAGTACATTGATTATAATGTGATTGCAACACATTAAAGCTTCTGCAGAATTCATGAAATATTTGTCTCGATCGAGCATTATACCAACGAGATTCTTGCTTATACTAAGAGAGTCTTATCCGTTGGTCCTTAAATGTTTTTCCGGAAGTATACTAGACCAGATAGAGCTCAGCTCCACACTGTACTCTTTTTCCTTCATCCAGGTTTTTATCCCATTGGGTTTTTCCTGGTAAGGTTTTAACGAGGCAGTGTCGCTCAAGGGTTTAGGATATACTATGAAAATTTTTATGGTCGCTTACTGGACAAAAGCTAGTCCTAAATTTTTCAGGGGGAGATATTCATCAGGGGGAGCATGGTTTTAATAAAGACCTTCATACATTGTACTCTTTTTCCTTCATCCAGATTTTTTTTATCCCACTGGGTTTTTCCTGGTAAGGTTTTAACGAGGCAGTGTCGCTCAAGATTGACTCACAGAAGCAGTGTCAACTACGATATTCAGAAAGGTGATCAACAGTATGACTTAAAGATATTTTGCCAAGCATCAGGGGGAGCGTGCTATCAATAAAGATCTTCAAACACTGTACTCTTTTTCCTTCGTCCAGGTTTTTATCCCACTGGGTTTTTCCTGGCAAGGTTTTAAAGAGGCAGTGTCGCACGCGCGTCAATATACACAGAATTTTATGTTACACATAATTATGTACTCTTTTTCCCTTTGACCAGTTTTTGTCCCACTGGGTTTTTACTGGCAAGGTTTTTAACGAGGCATATTCCATACTATTTGTGGTCTTCAAGGGGGAGTGTTGTAAAGTCAAGGATGGATCCCACAATGGTAGTGCCCACTACCTAATGGATTGAAGGACATCATGATGAAAGCACTATGGGAAGGCATCATTACCCACCTCCAATGGAAGATGCTTGCCTACCACCCACCTCCATTAGGATATGCTTGCCTATAAATAAAGCTTCCTTCTACTTGTAATATACATACATGAATGTAGAACAAACATTCAATGAGAAGATCAGATTTCTATTCTTTCTCTATACCCCAATTCTCTCTACAATTTCATCTAGATTTATAACAAATTGTTATTTTTTGGATTTTTTATGGGTTTGTTTATAGAAATTCAATTGTGTAGGGTTTATTTATAATATTAGTATTAGAAATGGGTATATCACTAAATATCTCAACTTAAAATGATCCATTTTAATCCCTTAACTGAGATTTGATTACCCACTTTGCCTCCCGCCGTCAACTCCATCCAAAATTGTATTAACTTTAATGATGTGGTATGGGTGTTTTTGTAATTCTGTACATGTGGATCATTACTCACCAATTAAGTAAGTGACATGGCAAGTGGAGCCCATCTCCACATAAATTAAAATATTTAAAAATATTTAAAAAAAAAAAAATCATAAAATCATAAAAATTATCTTTAAAAAAAAAGGGAGACTTTGGAAAAGCCCAAAGGAGAGAGAAAATTTTTAAAAGAAGCCAAAATGGACAAAATTGCCCTTATTTATTTTTTGATTTCCTAAGGAATCCTTTACATTTGCATGTCTTTTGTTTGAAAGTTGAGAGGTTTTTCTGTCTTTTTTTAAAAAGCTTTGGCTTTTTCCAAAAGTGAAAGTTTTTTTATGGGTAAAACCTAAATTTACTAAAAAAAAAAGAACTAAATATTCTAATAATTAAAAACACTACCCAGCAGCTCCAATCCCTCCCACCCAGATCCCACCCGAAAAATCCTTATTGCCGCCCAAAAAATCCTTCACGAATGGCTCCACAATCACCGTCGGATTCGCCATCACCACCACCTTCCTCTTGAACTTGTCATGGAATTTGAGGCCGAGAAGGAGATGAAGATGAGGATTTGGATGACAAGGGCTTCGGAGAAGAGGAAGTAGGCGATGATGACGAGGGCGAGGGAGAGGAGGACGAGGTTGCCGGCTTCAATGGCGACGAGCATGAAGTAAGGGAAAGAGTTCAGGGAGATGAGGAGCGTGTCGCCGAGGTCGGCAGCGATCGACTCGTACGATGCCGTTTCGCTCGCCCGTTTCGCTCGCGTTGCAGGACGTGATCGACGGGAGGGTCTTGATTTAGTTCGTTCTCTTTGAGGATTTTTGTGCGCTTCTTAATTTCAAAAGACAAAAACCAAAATACATTTTTGTAACCATTTCAATTTTTACTGCAACTTATTTGAAGAATATAGAAATGCATTAAACAATAAATAAACAAACAGTTCCTAATTGATTGATTAACGAGTTGCTTATCTTGCATTGTTGAATTTGGTGAATACCAAGTTGGATCTCAGATTGCAAAGCCGCCGCCACCGTGGCTATGGAACTAGGAGAAAGTTAGTGAGATTTTGAGGGGTTGGCTTGATTCCGAAACAGAAACTGATGGAGAGAGAGAATGATGGAGAGAGTTGGAGAGAAGGAGAGGTCGGGATGGGGATGGGGATGGGGATGGGGATGGGGATGGGACGGCTGGGGATGAGCTCAGGGAAGGCTGCAATGGGGTGGGGGTGTACGATGCTCTGGATTTGTTTGTTTTTTAATTTTATTTTGTTTATATGTAGTTTTTAAATGTGGTTTTTTATGTTTTTATTTTTATTTTTAATTATTATAATATTTAATTATGTTTTTATCTATGTGGAGATAGGCTCCACTTGCCACGTCACCCACTTAATTGGTGAGTAATGATCCACATATACGAAATTACAAAAACACCACTGCCACGTCATCAAAGTTAACAGAGTTTTGAATAGAGTTGACAACAGGGAGAAATTATAGAGTGATACTGTATCACCACATCAGCTGGTGATACTCCCATTCAAAATCTGCCACATGTATTTTTTTAAAAAAATTAAAATATATTTTACAACTCAACTTTGGCTTACAACTTTACCCTTCAACTTTAATGACCCTAACCCTTCCCCACTCCGGCTTCCCTGTGCTATGCCCCTGCTATCGACGCTACACAACCCTCTTCCCTTCCCCCTCTCAGCCAACCACCCCGGCCTTCCCTACCCCTCCAATATTCCCACCTCCTCTCTCTTCCTCTCATTTTCGGTTAATAAAAAAAGCCAAAAATCTTAAAAATATGTGTATGTTATAAAATGAACTGGGATATGTGCGAATATTGAGCTGCACGTAAAGTAGATGAGACACAGTATTTAACGAGGTTCGGCTATGCCTACGTCCTCGGAGAGCAGCAGCAGTAACTTTTCACTATATCAAATAATAGGGCTACAACTTTGTGTTTACAATATGTATGACTCACTCAATTTTCTCTCTTGGAGAATTTCTCTCTTGCTCTCTTTCTTCTCAACTCACTCACCCTCATTCTTCCTTCTCTTCCTCTTCTATATGTGTAAACTTCTCTTGATGGAGGTATCTATTTATATGCCTAAGACATTGGTTGTTCACCTCACAATATAATTGGTAGACAACATCATTAATATTCTTCAATCAACAACATCATTAATATTCTTCAATCAACAACATCATTAATATTCTTCAATCAACAACATCATTAATATTCTTCAATCAACAACATCATTAATATTCTTCAATCAATTGGGTAGTGGTTTGGTTTGGTGGGTGTGTGGTTAGGTTTAGTGGATGTTAGTTGGCTATGTGGGCTTCACCTATTCTTCTTTACTTATTCTTCTTTACAACACTCCCCCTTGGAGACCACATGTCCCTAGATTGGTTGCCTCATTAAAACCTTGCTTGGAGAAAAACCCAGTGAGGTAGAAAACTGATGGAAAGAAGAAAAAAAGAGTACAGCAATCTGTATAGCATACTTCTGGATGCTCCCCCTGATTAATATCTCCCCCTGATGTCTTCATGACTATCTTTTGGAGTGAGAATCTTTCGGAGTGAGTGGAGGATATAGCCATTAATAATTCTCGTAGTTGAGTAAGTAAATATATTTCCAGTGAGCTATCTCTATGTAAATCATAGAAATTTTCAGAGTCCGCGTTTCTAACAAAACTTGGGCTATTTGTAAGTTCACTTGAAAGAATATGCCTGTACATGGTGTTATGCGGAGATAGCATCAAATATACCTCACATCATCCCAAAATGATGGTGATGGAGTTGAGCCCTATCTCAAAAATATGATGTCCGGTCCAATATACTTCCGGAAAATCATTAAAGTGTCCAACAGATAATCCTCATAAAAATGCTTCAATACTTTCTTAGTATAAGCAAGAATCTCGTTGGCATAATGCTCGATCCTTAAGTCGAGACAAATATTTCGTGAATTCTGCAGAAGCTTTAATGTGTTGCAATCACATTATAATCAATGTACTCACTGAGGTAATTTATGCATATTAATATTGAGTACAAATTTTGTGCTTCAAGCACATGTCCTTTAGGGACTTGTTTTATGCAATGTCAATCCTCTCAACGGATTTTGTTTAAAAGGGATTAAACTTTATGACACATTATATAGCTTTAACCCAGCTATTTATACATCTTTAGGGAATCGCTTCTGGCGATATGCTCTGTGCATTTAATAACCCTTAAAGATAATATGTTGGTCTCCGTAATTGTGTAATAAGGGGGGGCACAATTGAATCTGTAAATATGGAGAAAACCCAACATTCCTTGTTTCTGCCAGAAACAGTGTGTCATACAAAGTAGGTATATTCCCTTTTATTCCGAACACCCAAGTATAAATTCAGTATTAACAAATTTTGGGGTTCGTATTGTGGGTTTGTTCTTTCACGTTCATTCTCATCTATAATGGAATTACCTCATTCCATTTTGGCCAATAATATTGTCGACATTTAATAATTGAACGTGGTTCCAATCAACACAGCCCATTGATGATTTGAGTAGCTACTCCAAAACTAAAAATTGTCATTCATCAATTCATGATCCCACCATTCTCATTTGCATGCGCATGCATCAATTATAAGCATTTCTTTGCTTTTGGATACCCAAGCCACTTCATGGGGCTTTTATTATGTGAGAATGTGGATTATAACCTCCATTGGAGCGTTATTTAGCAGTAGGGCGTGGATAATCTCCATTTAGGGAGTTGGAACATTTAGAACCCATATATCTGTCATGCTGAAGGCATGCCACAGATTAATACATTCATGTCAATTAATTGCTGGGACCTTAACCCATATTATGGGACTTTAACCCATATAATTTGCTACGCATTAGGCGTGCACAATATCAATATTGATATGTCAAAGGATTGTCCTTTCGGGACTTCAATCCACATCATTTGCTACGCAACAGGCGTGCATCATATTGATCACTGCTATACCCATATTCTGTTCTTATGGGACTTTAATCTGTGCAGTGTATTATCAATGTATCCAACTTGCAATCTGAAAAATTTGCATTAATAATTCATGGATACATACAAGCCATTCTTTTGGAACAGACTTATCTCCCCATTTGGTTACCTTTGAAGATAAAATATCAAATAAGTATATAAGCATAAAATAACACAAGTATTGCTTACATCCTTAGGTGGGAGAAACTTTTCTAAAGTATCATTCAAGCTCGTATCGGCCCAGTAAATATAATGTAGCGCTTGATGATCTAGTTATATCCTGCAAGAGCAAAAATCACAACTCTTTTGCCTCTGTTAAAACAAATAAACCTCATAGTTAGGATCACTTCATGGATTCATTCTTCAGATGTTCATTCTAAAGAAATAAAATCTCTTATGAACAGAGAGTTATAAAAAAGAGAAAAAATCCAAAAATAATGTGATATTGATTGCATGAGAATGTAAGCAATCAAGGAAGGAAGCTGGTGGGAGCAGACAACAAGCTCAGCAATCAAGGAAGGAAGCTGGTGGGAGCAAACGACAAGCTCTCATTTCTTCTAGTTTAGAAGAACTTCCGGAGATTAGAGCATAAGGTTGCCTTCACAGTTCCCTGATGTGGTGGAAACGTGATCAGGGATAGTCTCGCTTCCTGAATGGATGATCAGAGATAGTCTTGCTTCTCGGGCATATTGAGTGCTCACTGATAAGAAAAATAAGTAGATATCGCATCACTAGGTATGGAGTAAACTGGATGTCTTCTGCAAAGAAAATTTCGTTAGTAACACATTTATACACAAATACAATGAATAGGTAGAACCGGTGAATTTCAAATTAACCATAGGAAAATTGCGAGATTCTAGGGATACTTTTGAAAAAGTAGCTCCGTGAAATCCGTAAAGCAAGATCGGCTTTTAAAGAAAATAATACTTTGAAAACGCCGAAAGTGCCGACAAACATTAATGGAGGCCACGTGAAGTTTTGGAATCTGGGAAAGAAAAAGATAATATGGGGATCTGAGATAATATTGGGATCCTGCAAACTGTTGCCATATTTCCTCCTATAGATATGGCCTTTGCAAAACTTGATTGGAGCAACTGCGTTTCAACTTGCTCCTTTCCTGTTATAATAATTGCGCACATTCTTAAAATTTGCACCTGTGGTTTTTTTTTACGTCTTTTCAAAATGACGGTTTGGAACCTTGTGCCTTATAGGTTCAAATAACCACATCGACTCTCCCAAATTTCATATTTCAACGTATGGGAGCCCGGAACTTTTGGCCTGGGATAAACACAAAACTTAGAATTTATTTGCCCTTTTCAAAATGGACATGAAATATGAATTGAGTAAAAGCCACGCTAATATCTCATATATTTGAATCCATGTGCTTCCGGCCCAGATATAACAAAATATGTGGGAAGCCTCAATTCATCGTTTTCTTATGCCAAAGAAATATGTGGTGTACCACAATTTGCAATAATACCTCAAGGATTGTCCATTTAACTGTTGGAACTTTAGGTTCTCAACACTGTTAGATTTTGAACTTCAGGCCAAAATCACATATTCTCATGGTATGGACATTCAATCCCCTTAGATTTTGAACTTCGGGCCAAAATCACATATTCTCATGGTAAGGACATTTTTACAATTTTCTGTATATATTTATGGACTTCAAGTCCTTACATAATTGTCCATATTTTGAGGAACTTATGGCATCTCATTTAATTGCTCATCCATGAGTTTAAGGAACTGCAGGTTCCCTTTTGAATGGTGATAGTTTACCCAAAATGGTAAATATTTATGCATACATCACTATTCATGTATACGGCACTATTCATGTGTACAGTACATTTGCCAGTACAGTTATCGTCCATGTGTACGGCATTATGAACCAATACGGTACTGTTACATCATTAAGGAACCCCAGGTCCTTATTTACATGTCAGGGATCAAGGACCCTCAAGTCCAATCACATGTTTACAAAAATAGTACCGGAGAGACTGCCAGCTCTCATATTAATATCATCATCAAGGATCTTCAAGTCCTGATGTAATTGTATGGTGAGGATCAAGGAACTTCTGGTCCTGATCTGCATACTGTAAAAACTCATCATACAACACATTTAATCCATATAATAAATTGCTGGTAAATAAATTACTGGTATGGACGATAAACCCGCACCATACATTTAAATAAAAGTAAAGACGTGGACGATAAACCCGCACCACCCTTTTAAATAAATGTAAATGTGCGGTAAATTAATTTCATAAATTAAATTGCTTGCTGTATGGACGTTAATCCCGCACCATACCTTAAATAAAATTAAATGTGCGGTAAATTAAATTCATAAAGTAAACGTGCGTGTATGGGCACTAATTCTGCTCCATACTTTTAAATGAAAGTAAATGCGTGGATGATAAACCCGCACCACCCTTTAAATAAATGTAACTGTGCGGTAAATTAAATTCATAAATTAAATTTCTTGCTGTATGGACGTTAATCCCGCACCATACTTTAAATTAAATTAAATGTGCGGTAAAGTAAATTGTGCTTGTATGGGCACTAATTCTGCTCCATACATTTAAATAAAAGTAAAGGCGTGGACGATAAACCCGCACCACCCTTTTAAATAAATACTGTTGTATGGGTAATAAACCTACACCATACAGTAAATATAATATATTATATTACTTTAAGTAAAAGTAAATTTGCGGTAAAGTAAAGGTAATTATTGGTGGGTTCTTATCAACACCACGATCAAATAACATAGTAGATAATATTATTATCGTTTGTGGAAGGCATCATGCTTGTCTCTCAAATCAAATGCTTTCCACCTGTAATCTGCACACAGTTGGTTTGCTCGTATATCTCTCTTGCAGACCACAGCTCCTCCACTACTTTTCTTCCTTACATCAACATAAGGGTTAGTAGTATAGATAATAGTGCAACACAAAAATTATACCTGAGAGCTTCTCGTGCTGATAACGTGTTGTAAAATAACTGAGATATGTGCGAATATTGAGCTGCATGTAAAGTAGATGAGACACAGTATTTAACGAGGTTCGGCTATGCCTACGTCCTCGGAGAGCAGCAGCAGTAACTTTTCACTATATGAAATAATAGGGCTACAACTTTGTGTTTACAATATGTATGACTCACTCAATTTTCTCTCTTGGAGAATTTCTCTCTTGCTCTCTTTCTTCTCAACTCACTCACCCTCATTCTTCCTTCTCTTCCTCTTCTATATGTGTAAACTTCTCTTGATGGAGGTATCTATTTATAGGCCTAAGACATTGATTGTTCACCTCACAATATAATTGGTAGACAACATCATTAATATTCTTCAATCAACAACATCATTAATATTCTTCAATCAACAACATCATTAATATTCTTCAATCAACAACATCATTAATATTCTTCAATCAATTGAGTAGTGGTTTGGTTTGGTGGGTGTGTGGTTAGGTTTAGTGGATGTTAGTTGGCTATGTGGGCTTCACCTATTCTTCTTTACTTATTCTTCTTTACAACAGTGCAAACCCATTAAACATGAAACCATAAATCTTATATAAATAAAAACCACTAGTGAAAGAAGGGAAGATTGACGTTATTGGCAACCAAGAATTAATTGTGTTATAGAGCAAGTCATTGGGGCGGGGCTTGATGAAGGAAATCCGCCAAAAATCTCCCCATTCTACATCAGATTCTTCTTCTTCCTCACCATCTTCATTATCAGCTTTCATTCAAGGTCTTTTTAAACGAGTAAGAAGTGAAATTTTCAGAGATTACCCATCTTCTTTAGCTTGAAGGGTATCTCCAAAGATAAAATGGTAGAGTTTGACTAGATTTTGTTTATGGGTTTTGAGTCATTTGACAATAGAAGTTCTCTAGATTCATTAACTATGAAGACAGTGAAGGCTGGGGTAGGTGGTGAGAGAGAAGGGAAGACGTGTGGTGTTGCAGATAGCAAGCATAGCGTAGGGAAGAAGACGGTGGATAGGGAAGACGGTGGGGAGGGGTTTGGGTGATTAAAGTTGAAGGGTAAAGTTGGAAGTCAAAGTCCAGTTGTAAAATATATTTTATTTATTTTTAAAAAAATACGCGTGGCAGATTTTGAGTGGGAGTATCACCAGCTGACGTGGTGATACAGTATCACTCTATAATTTCTCGACAACAGGGGGTAAAATGGATCACCAACCCCAGGTTAAGAAATGAAAGTGAGTCTTTTTAAGTTTTAGGGGGCATTAATGTAATTAAGCCTAATCTTTATCCCTATTTATATCCCCATCTGTATACCCCAAAGCCAGGAAGAAAAAAATATATATATCTATTTTGCTCTAGTGGAAGTGATAACAAATATCAAGCTCCCAGCAATAGAACCAAATTAGGGGTGTGAGACAATCTTCTATGATACAGTCACTAATGGATCCCATTCAACTAATTAAACGTTGACATGTATATTAATAAGTAAAAAATTATTTTTAAATCTCAATTCGGTACAAATTTCTAATGATTTGAGGTAGAATAGAATCCGTTTCTTTAATAGGGAATAAAATTATTTTGTTAATTATTTTATTCATATCCAATAATATTGAAAATATTATTATGCATGTCACAATGATCATGATAATAAAATAATGGGTAATTTTATTGGCACTCCATTATTTGCTCTTTACACTTCATACTAATTTTAAACATGAATAACCTATTTTACCTTTATACATAATACCGTTAAGGACAAAAAAATTTAAAATTAAAATTAAAATGGCTCACTACACTCCACATATATATTCCTGCAACCCTAGTTTAACTTTTTTCTCAAACTATCATGTTCCTAAACCCTAAACCCTAGATTTATACGTTTATATTGGTGAAAAAATATCTTGTATTTATTCATGAAGGGTGAGATTGAAGTTAGAGAGGCTTTGAATGAGGTACGAGTTTATTTTTTGGCGTTTTGCAAGTTTAATATTTCATAATGGTCGCTGGTTGCGTCCAGCACTTCAGTCCCGAATGTGATAGGTAAATTCGGTGGATGCCACCGAAATGTTGCACATTTTTCGATTGGGTTTGACCGGTCATGAACTTAATATTCGGTGGAGATCCACTGTAACATGGAACGTAGTTCAGTGGTTCACTACCAAACGTTTACCAGCGTTTCAGTGGCATCGAACCAAAATTTATTTATTTTTCAGTAATTTATTGCCGGCCACAAATTTAATGCAAGCTATTTTGATCTTACTCCCATTGAAGGAACAAAAACAAGGTGACGCCCCTATTGAAGGCAACAATGTTGGAACAGAATGTGTAATGGACTATAGTGATCAATTCACAACTTATTCGGTAATTATTTGTCTGAAATCCCTTTTAGTATCATTAATGTGGCATTAATGTTTCAAAGTTTATCTTTAAATAATATAAGTTTTATGTGTAAATATTCAATGGTAGATGTGCATGACTTAGATGGGCTCGTGCACAAGGAAAAATGAATAATATTGTCATTGTAATTAAAAGGTCTAATTATGGAGGTGTGGGAAAGAGGAGACCTCGTGTAATACTTGCTTGTGAGAGGTAAATTCAGTGTAATTGTGTGCGAGTCAGAAAGGTAAATTCAGTTTACTTATTGCATGTACATATATGGTTTACATAGTTAACATTGTAATTTTTTTGCAAACAGGTTAGAGACAGATGGGGTGGATGCTTTATTATGTGGTTGTGCCATTCGTCGAACCCACCAATTACCATGTGCACATGAAATTGCGGAGTATAGAGATCGTGGTATACCAATACCATTTGATGCCTTGCATTCACATTGGAGGAAATTAGATCTCATCAATTAGGAAACAGTAGTCATGGCACAACTTCACCAGGAAGGTCACAATTACAAAGATTCAATATGTGGTATGAACAACAATATGATTAAAAGAAGAGGCAAGTACTGGTAGAGCTAATGAACCCTGGTTCTACTGCGCTTACTGAACCAAAAGAAAAGTTGAAGACCAAAGGGAGACCGCGAAAAGTCGACACTTCTACTCGTCATTTGCCATATGCATTTGACATTGCTGAGGCCTCCATTGCTCCACCTAAAAATAAACCAAAGCAAAGCCTCACTGCCTCGCTAAAAATAAAACCGAAGAAAAGTACCACTGCAGTGCCAAAAGAAAAGAAACCTGGTTGCTTCTAATTCCATGTTGTCTAATCCAAAAAACATTAAGGTAAGTACTACAAATGTTGTATTTTACAATGTGTTATTACCATATAACTAACATATTGTTTTATTTTCAGCTCTATAAGCCTCACTAAAACCATTCAGCGTTCGATACATATATGCATATAGATAAATTTCTTGAGGGTATTAGGAAATGTATTACTCACCAGATTGAAGTTCTTTCGAATGGTAACTGTGGATATAGAACCATAGCTATGGCAATGAGATTTGGTCATAATAAATGGCATAGAGTATGCAAGGATTTGTTGTAGCAACTACATGATATGTCTTATGTTTTTAAGAAAGCATTCCGATAAGAACACCTAATAAGTTGCTCTAATCCAGACCTCTGAATGTACCTTTTGAATATACTATTATTTGGATTACCCCACCAATTCCACTCACGAAGAGTAGATGTCTTCGATATGCACCTAAGGGGCTCACGTTCCTAGTTAAAAATAAAAATACAAATTAAGGTTAATTATTATGAACTAGACTTATATTTTACCTTTTATTGTCATAGCAAAATGAATTACTTGGTTATTCCAAATTGCAGCTGCTATGTGAGTTTTAAAACTCGTAAGTAAAGATGGATCAATGGGACCTACTCGAGATAGCGAAGTAGGCTCGGCATGTACCTCAACATTACTATCCTGAGTAGTAGCTACATCTTCAACCTCTGCGTCAACATTACTATCATGAGCAGGAGCTACATCTTCAACCCCTGTAGTATCCTCAAAGTGATCTTGGGGAGTCGCTCTCTGTCTCCTCATTGAGGCCGTGGAACGCCGTCTATTAGGTCGGGATAATGAAGCCTCAGTAATACCTCTGTGAGTTCTCTTCATATATAAAAACAAACAATATTAAGTACACACTCAGTAATGTATTCGGTAGATGATCACTGAAAAACGAAAATAAATTCGATGGAACGTCACTGAAAAAATAACACATATTCGGTGGAGTACCACTGAAAAACACATTTGGTGGGAATCTCCTGAAACATAGAAACAAATTTGATGGACTGCCACCGAAACAAGGTAACAATTTTGGTGGTAACCTACCGAAAGTAAAATCAATTTTAGTACAACTCAGGTTCAAATTCAGTGGACTGCCACTGAAGCAATGTAACCATTTTGGTGGTAATCTACCGAAACTAAAATCCAATTTCATAAAACCAGGGTCGAACCATACACCCTCAACGTTGAAATCAAAAATCAAAATCAGACTTTGGCTTTTCAAAAGTGAAATCAAACGTAGGCTTAATCAACACTTATAAACATAAATATTGAAATCAAACTGTGGCTCTTCAAAGGATTTGTGAAAACTTGAAGATATGGGTCCGGGTTTGCAGAGATAGGATGTGCGATTGGGTTTGGTGGTTTGCAGAGATGGGTTCGGTGGTGAGCAGAGATGGGTGTGATGGCTCTGTTTCAGAGATGGGTTCAGGTTTGCAGAGATGGGTTATGCGATGGGGGTCGGTGGTTTGCAGAGATGGGGGTTTGGTGGTATGGAAAAGGGATGGGGTGTGTGGTGGAGGTTGTTGCAAATCTGATGGGGTGTGCAATGGGGTGTGTCTACAAGAGGAGAGAATTTTTGATGGGATGGGGCTTGATATCAAATGGGGTGGGGTTTAATATCAGAGTTTCGTCGGCAATCTCGGCTGGTTTGAACCGATTTGTCACCGTCGTAGCGCTGCCGCCTCCCCCGCCCAAACCCGATGAAACAGGTGAGGTTCCTTCCTCTTTTTACTTGCTCTAGCTGTCTATGAGATATGATTGAATCAATTTTGCATCTAGGAAATCGATTTTGAAACCTAGGTTTTGGCCGGATTTCAAAGTGAAATTCCAGTAGGTTGCTGTCCGAATTGGACCTCCCCGTAGTTGAATAAAGTGATCCTCACCTCAAGTAGTAGCTAAGGTAGGAAAGGTGAATTGCGGTGTGGAGTTTTTCCGTTGCCAGAAATTACTCTATACACCTACTCGCTACCGGCGCGTGTGATGGCACGTGGGCAAGGATGGTGAAGCCACATTTTGTTCTGTTGTAATCCTCACGTTGTCACGAGTGTGTAGGCGTTCTCGGATTTCAATTCAGATGTCGTCTGGCTATCGAACGGATTTGGCATATTGTGCGTTATCCGGGTTCGATATGTTCGGACCGTTGGATCGCTTCCAAAGTTTTATGTGTTAATCTAGGCACTCCTAGGATCGTGTAGGAATTCACGGATTATGAATCAGAGTGCCTGGCATGTCGGATGGTGACCATGCAAATACGTCTTTGTTGTTCTGGAGGAATGTTGCAAGCTCTACTTTTTCCTCCTGGATTAGGCGCGAGCCAATCTGCGCTTTTCTCTCTGGCTTGTCAAGATCAAGGGGTACTAGCTCGACGTCTTCCTCGGGCTTCCATCCTTCTTCAGGAGAGACCTCCGGACGGATTCCCTCCACTTGGTTCTGACTCTTTGATTGCTATTAAAGAGTAGTTATTCCATTTCCTTCCTGGTCTGCTCTGCCATTAGGAATGAGATCTCCTTTCTTCTTTGCTTGTTCTACTCCCTTTAGATCTGCCTGATTCATAGGGAGGAATTGTGTTTGCTTGCCTTTCTTAGCCCTTGAGCTGAGCATTTCCTCGCTATTGCCTGATTGCTGTTGATCTGGTCGATATCGCCCCCAAGGATTGGGTAGCAGATCTTTTGGTGTGTGGTAGAGGTGATGGCGTTGATTTTTCCGATCCATGGTCTGCCTAGAATGCCATTGTAGGGTGAGACTTCATCAATGACCATGAATGTTTGCGAGTTGATTACAGGTGGGGAGTAAACATTGAGATCTGTTGTGCCCACGGTAACCGTTGTTGTGCCATTGAAGCCAGTCAGCGACCTGGCTGATTTATTGATCTTTGTCTCTAAGCCTATCTGTTGGATGACTGCTAATTGTAGGATGTTGGCTGCACTGCCCTCATCTGCATGGATTCGGTCGACCATGGCCTGAGCGATTTGAATGCTGATGACAAGGGCGTCGTTGTGTGTAGATCAAGGTCAATTAAGTCTTTCTTTTAGAATCCGAGCACGGGATCGTCTTCTGCTAATGAGAGGCTAGTTGAGACTTGGAAGATCATAGTAGCCTGTTTGATCTTCCTCTTCTTTTCTTTATTGGTCAATCCAGACTCCTCGGAGTCGGCTAGAATTGTGTTAATCCTTATGACCTTCTGGGGTGGCTCCTTGGCGGTATCGCAGTCCTCAATCTGCTGGATGGCTTGCTTCGCAATGAACTCCGTACAGTGACTTTCTCTCACGAGTTCTTTGAGATACGCTTTCCAAGCAAAGCAATTATTCGTATTGTGCCCATGTGCCGCATGAAAGGCACAATATTTTCTGGTATCCCTCTTGTCCGGATCTCCTTTCAAGGGTGGCGGTCTTTTTACCCAAGGTTATCCTTCACTTGGGCTAAAATTTGATGTATGAGGATGGAGAACTTGGTGTAGTTCTCTTTCGATGTGGCATCTCTTTGTAGGTGTGACCTGCGTTTGTCTTTGTCCATGTTGCCAAGCCTGTCGCCTCTTTGTTTTGCTCGCTTGGTCGGCTGATCTTCCTGCTCAGTGGACTTCTTCGTGGCGATTCGATCGTCATCCCAGAGTGTGTAGCGTTCTGCGGTAGCGAAGACCTCTGCCAGATTCTAGCTAGGAATGATAGTCAGCTCGCAGTATAAGTCATGTTCTGTTGGAAGACCTTTCTTGAATGCAAAGGATGCGATTTGGTCATCGCACCCTATAATGTTAGCCTTTTCTGCTTTGAACCTCTTGCTGTAATCTTGAATGGATTTATCGGGCTTCTTGCATAGGTTGAACAGATGGTCAGAGTTCTTCTTGATCGTCTGATAAGAAGTGTATTTTTTAGTGAAGACGTAAGTAAGCTCCTTGAAACTGTTGATTGACCCGGATGACAGGGTATGTAACCAATCCTGAGCTGCTCCTTGTAAAGTCATTGCAAACAACTTGCACATTAGCGCGTCTTCGGCTTCGTTGAGGATCATAAGGCTCTTGAAATGCTTCAGATGGCTTTCGGGGTCGGAATCGCCTTTGAAGCATGTGAAAGAGGGCGTTGAGAATCGTTTCGGGGAAGCAGCCTGCTCGATTTTGGCGGTAAAAGGTGAGGAGTTTGCTCGGTCTACCTCAATGCATAGTGCATCTTCGAAATTTCAGCCAATCTTTAAGTCTCGAAGTCGATTATTCACATGCTTTTCAACGTCTTCTGCACACATGGCTCGTCAGTCACGTTGATGACCTTCGCGATTTAGACTATGCTGATTCACTTCCTCATTGGTTTGCGAGGGTCGACCTTCTTGGTTGCACTGCCTAGGCGGCGTGTTGGTGGACTGCACTTGCGAGGGATTTTCTGTAACTTGGCGACGAGAGTTGGTTCTTCGAGAGCGAGTAGCGGAGCGCCTTTCTTCACGGTCCTCATTATGATGATTGTCGAGTTGACCTCCCTGGGGGCCTAGCCTTTCGTGAATATTTCTGTGAGCGGGCAGCGGAGCGCCTTTTTTCCCAATCCTCGTCTCGATGGCCGTCAAGTTGACCTCCTTAGAAGCCTAGCCTTTCATGAACGTCTTCGTGCGGGCCTAGGCTAGCGTGGATGTCAGGTCTTAGGCCTAGCCTCTCGCGCACATTAGTCCTTAAATTCAATCTAGACGGGAGACTTCGTCTGGTCTGAGTGTGGCTTGCGGATGCTTGCGACATGTCGGCGAGCTGATCGTGTTGTTGTGCATTTTCTTGTCTGCTTACTCTTGCTCGACCTGCTTGATTCCCGCTGAACTGCCTATTGGCGCGTTCATTCATCCTTCTCTCTTCGCCCTGTTGTCCAAGGCCAAGGTTTTGAGCCAAGTTTATTTGGTTGAGGAGCTGTCTCATCAAATTGTTTTGGTCTTCCATTCTCTGAGTTAGCTGGTCAACTCTCAGATTAAGGTCTACTTGACTTCGTGGATCGGGAGGATAGAAATGTGTGGAGTCCAATTGCACACGGGCTAGGGTTTCATTGGATGTGTACGTGGGAGTGTGCTTCGAGCATGGAGGCAATAGAGGGAATGCTTGAAGTTGCTCCAAGATTGGGCCAAAGTCAGTGATGATAGTGAGCCCACCTTGATGCGAGGTTCCACCATGCTCAATGGCGGTGCTATGAAGGTGGCTAGATCCGACCACGGGGCCTTGAGATGGTACGAAGGCAACAAAGGCCGTTGCGGTGGTCCTCGTTGCGAGTCCGGCATGTGGCACAGTGGTTCCAGTCACACGGAGTGGCTGCTGAGGGTTCATGGTGGCGAGAGGTGGTGGAGCCGCCATGTCGATCGTGGGATCGTGGGAGGAGTAGCTTTGGGCCGTCACTGCTCCTCGTGTGCTTGCTTCCAACCATGGTTGTTTGGAAGGCTTCGGTGGATTGGAAAATAGGAGGAACAGATTCCTTGAGTACGCATTTTCCAAGCGCATGTTTGTGCAAATGTTTGTGCAAATAATCTCGTGGGAGAATATTCGCTTCTAGATCCCTCAACCTTCGACCTTCCTTCTCTCTCTTTCTCGTTTCATGTAAAAAAAGATTAGAGTAAATAGACCACACTCGGGGGGTGTTGGCCAAAGGCCCTCCGATGCCTAAGTTAGTTTGAGTGTTTGTGGGAAAACAATAGCTAAGCAAAGGGTACGGAGTTGTATATATGGTGTGAACCGGGCGGCCAGAGCCGTTTGGAGAAAATATGGAGAGTGGAGAGGAAAAGAGAGCTTCAGGTATTTTTCTTGAGTATTAGGAGTAGGTTTAGACGTGGGTTTTTTTGAAGTACCTTGAATGATGAATGAAGTCGTCTATTTATAAGAGCCTCTGGGCTAAGGTTTCGTAGAGAATATGCTGAATTTATTCTCTACCCAAGTTCGTAAGGATTGAGTCGGACTTGATAATATATGAATTAATGATATTATTTCTTTTCAAGAAGATAATATCTGAATTAAATGATATTATCTTCTCTTTATTATGATAAATCTGAATTAATGATATTATCTTATTAAATAAAGATAATATCATATTAATTAAGATATTTATTCTAATTAATTAATTAGCCAGATAAACTGGTTTAATTAATTAATTTAAGAGATAATCTTCTTTTCCACGTGGCGTGCTGTGATTGGAGACGAAAATATTTTCTCCCACAAGTGTTATGCAGGTTGAATTTTGTTGGGATTGTTCAATTTACAGGGGAGACTCTGTCAAATTTTGATAGAAAGTCTCACTTTCTAGTAAGTGAGCCCGGCATCGGGGTGATGTCAGTAAATAGACGAGATTCGTCCCGATTTTCGAGGAATTTCGGGGCGGGTCCTGTCATTGGAAGTCGAGTCATGCTTACAACTCGAAGAGAAGACATAGAATCCTTTTCTTTTGGAGTTCAAAGCCATGTTCACAAGATTCAACCGTTGGAAGGGGGTGATGCATGGGAGCTTTTCAGCATGAAAGCATTCTCAAGTGATCTGAAAAAATCTTGTTCACCTGAACTTCTGCCTTCAGCTCGGGAACTTGTGGAAAAGTGTGAAGGCCTACCACTCGCGATCGTAGCCTTAAGTGGTCTCATGTCTTCTAAGAAGTCACTTAAAGAGTGGAGCATAGTCTACAACAGCTTAAATTGGCATCTAACAAACAATTCTTTGTTACAACCTATGAAGATGCACATCTTGTTGTTTAGTTTTAATGATTTTCCATACCGATTGAGGCAATGCTTTCTGTATTGTTCCCTTTTTCCAGAAGGTCATGTGATCATAATGTCAAACAAAGTAGGGTAAATATTCAGTTATACTAAGATACGCTCATATTATTATTCTTCCTCAATATGGAGGTATTTATACAAGTACAAAGATGTGTTAACCCTAAATAAAATATGAAATATATCTAAATTATAATAGGAAGTAAATCTCTATTACAATAGGACTAAATAATAATTGGTAAGTAACCAAAATCCTAACTAAGTAAGGACTAGCCAACACTTCCCCTCAAGTTGGGCAAACATATTTCGCACACCCAACTTGACAAGCGAGTCATAGAACACCATACTTGAGAAGCAACAATTGTAGACAAGGTCTTTTCATCAACCACAAGAGCAAACCCTAAAAAATTAGGGCACATAGCAGAACATAGAAACCCTGTGAGCACGGCAATAGGTAAGGCAAAACACAGAAACCTTGTAAGCACAGCAATAGATAAGGCAGAACACATAAACCCTGTGAGCACGACAGTAGATAAGGCAGAATACAGAAATTCTGTGAGCACGGCAATAGGTAAGGCAGAACACAGAAACCCTATGAGCACGGTAGCAGATAAGGCAGAACACAGAAACCCTGTGAGCACGGCAGTAGATAAGGCAGAACACAGAAGCCCTGTGAGCACGACAATAGATAAGGCAGAACACAGAAGCCCTGTGAGCACGGTAGTAGATAAGGCAGAACACGGGCAAGGCCACAGCAACAACAACGACAATGACCACATCAACGGAAAACGAAGCAAGCAATGGCAACATCAACGGTGACAACATCGACCACAAAAAAAAACACACCAGCAAAGGCATGAGCAACAATACTGGCACCATAACAGGCAGAAGCAACAATACTGGTAACTAACAACAGTAGTACAAGGCACTGGCACCAGCAATAGCAATAAGGCAGAGACATAACAGGCATCATCAACAATAATCAACACTATTCCCAGCAAGAGTCATAATAGGCAAGAGCAATAACATTGTCCCTAACAAGAGACATAATAGAGATGAGCAACGGTACTGGCACCAGCAAAGAACATTGTAGTTAGTAACAATAACAATGACAAATACTTCCATTATTACACAGACAACTTATCTTCACTCCCCCTCTTCCCCTGAAGAGAATGGGCCGTTGGAACCATAAGAAAAGTGGCACTTAAGAAACAGAAGCTGACTGACGCTCAGATGTAGAAGAATCAGCCATGGCAAATAGGTAGCTGAATTGCAGCGGAATAGATGAGCAGCGGTGTCACTCCCCCTCAAATCCGACGATGTATGAGAGTTGAGATTTGGAGAAAGCAACACCAAAAAATAAAGTTACAGCACCCAAATAAAGTTGCATCTATTCCCCATCAAATCCGACACTGGTAAAGGGTCGAGATTTGAAAGAAGAGAAATTGAAATAATAGTAAAGATACTCAAACATGCCAGTCTCGTGGCAGAAACAAA
Source organism: Prunus persica (assembly GCF_000346465.2). Taxonomy (NCBI): domain Eukaryota; kingdom Viridiplantae; phylum Streptophyta; class Magnoliopsida; order Rosales; family Rosaceae; genus Prunus; species Prunus persica. Next base: position 20,829,698 of record NC_034014.1, read on the forward strand.
TGCAAGAGGGGAAGGTGGTAGCGTACGGTTGTCCCATGAAGAAAAAACTTCAAAAAAGGAGAATAGTAAGGGAGGAAACCCAGCAAATCATGAACAGAGACAAAGACAAAGATAAGGTGCTCAAACTGAGAAGCGGAAAGGCAACTCAAGAGAGCAGTCGAAGAAGACAAAGATCGGCAGAACAGTCAAAGGAAAGGCTCGATGAGCAGTGACGAGGCTCGCGGAGGAAAACAATGGCTTGGTGAGTGGTGACGAGGCTCATGGAGTAAAGAGACTTGTTATGAAGTTTCAAAGATAAAAAAGCTGAGACATGAAGAAAGACAATCTGGCACATAAAGATGAAAAAATAAAAATTGTGGAACAATAGCAAAGAAGCATGTGAAGGCTAAGTGCGGTGAAAACACATATGAGAGGATGAACAAAATATGGGGACTATACAACATGAAGACCCATGATGGGTTAGGAATGAGAAGTGCCAACGACTCTCAATTTGGCAGAGGTTATCACAGGTTAGGAACCTGGCTCTGATACCATGTCAAACAAAGTAGGGTACATATTCAGTTATGCTAAGATACGCTCATATTATTATTCTTCTCCAATATGGAGGTATTTATACAAGTACAAAGATGAGTTAACCCTAAATAAAATATGAAATATATCTAAATTATAATAGGAAGTAAATCTCTATTACAATAGGACTAAATAATAATTGGTAAGTAACCAAAATCCTAAGTAAGTAAGGACTCGCCAACACATAAATAATAGGCTTATCGCATTGTGGATCGCTGAAGGATTTGTTGAACATGTCGAAGGGCTCACGCCAGAAGAAGTTGCAAATAGCTATCTTATGGAACTCATTTTTCATAACATGCTACAAGAAAGGTTTCGAGGATCCCTCCCAGCATGTAAGAAGAAAAGTTTTGCGGGAGATTGCTCTGTCTATAGCAAAAGAAGAAAAGTTTTGCGTTGTACATGATGGGGGTGAAACAGTAGAAGAAACTGGGGCACTCCGTTTGTCAATTCAAACAACTAATGGAGAAATTGGAACATCACGCTGACAAAAATAGAGGCACTTCCAAGAGGGATTTCCAAGTTGCTAAACTTACGCCATCTACTTGTGCAGGGGTTAATTTCCAGAAAGGCAATTGGGGTAAGAATACCATCAAGTATTAGTAAGATGAAGAAATTGCAAACTTTGGCATATATTGAATCAGAAGGAAACATTATTAGACTTATTGGAAATATGACCCAGCTTACGTTTCTTGGCATTTTAAATGTGAAAGAAATAGACGAGGAGAACCTATGTCCTTTCCCGCTTGTTTTTATCTGTAGCTGATGGAGAGGAATTTCTTCGAGTTGACGCATTGCCTACACCGCCTCCCTACCTTGATAGATTTGAATTGATCGGCAAAATGGAAAAGGTACCACATTGGTTTTGTTCTCTCCAGTCTCTCACAAATTTGAATCTGCACGAGTCCAGACTTGAAGAAGATTTACTAAGTCATATTGAAGCATTGCCCTCTCTACATTCTCTTTGCCTCGATAATGCCTCGGTTAGGAAAGAGTTATGTTTCAACAGAGGCTTTGTGAAGCTTCGGCATTTGTGGTTTTGGGATCTCGCATTATTAAATAAGATAACTATAGAAAAAGGGGCGATGCCAAATCTCGAGTTCTTAGGCATTCGTAGTTGCTTGACATTAGAAACATTGCCATAGGGTATTGAGAACCTTACTAAACTACAACTACGTAGATTTCGTAATGTTTCAGAGAGTCCATAAAAGAAGGAGGTGTGGATCATCCAAGGATGCTACTCGTCCACGAGAGATGTAAGAAATATACGTAAGTATCTTTTATATCCTTTCATTGACTTTCCTAAACTTAATGATTTGGAATATTGCACTTGTGTTCAAGAAATTGCTCTCGTTCACATCTCTGTTAATGGATGTAAAGCCATATACATTGTTAATTACAATATTGCTTTTGTCTTTTTATATATTTTGCAGAAACAACTACTGGGATTGAAGATTTTACCCATGAGTTTGGGGGTGGGAACTTTGGAACTTGTTCGTCTTGTTGTGACCCCAAGAGTGATCTAGATTGGCTTCTTATTTGCTCTTTTGAAAATCAAATAATACCCAAGTTGATGTTCATAAAATTGCAGTTGATGTTTTTGTGTGTGTTTTAATTTGCATGCAATAAAATTCGAGTTTGCATATGTCACTTCAGCAATTGGCAGATGTATGTCGATGATTAGCTTTTAAGATTTGGACCATGGATTCTTTTATATTTGGCGTGTTTGTACTTTCTTCTATGTTAATTGTGTTTGTATTTTCAGGTTTTTTCTTTGGGGTCAGATTTTGTACTTTCAGATTGGCTAAATAAATAATACAGAATCTTAATTGCTTTTCATGAGAAGTATTATAACACATGAATGTCAATGTAGCGGTATCTCAAGCCAATTACGCATTATTATATAAGGGAATTAAAACACATTACAATGCGTGATTGATTTGAAATACAGCCATAATGACATCCATGGTGTAGGCATATTTTTCATCACCCTTATCAATCCTATTGAGTAACCTGTTAGAATCTTCTCCCCAAAGCTGTGTCTTCTGCCGCGGTTGACCTCCCCTCCCCTCTTTCTCCCCCAATTGTGACAAGGATGCGCTCAAATATTTGATCTTATCTAAGGAATGAAATGTAGTTATTATTATTATTTTTAATCAAAGAAAACTATATACATTTAAAACATGTTTGACAAAGAAAATAAAAAGACATTCGTTTTAGGCAGTAGAAGCTTCCACGTGGAACGTACGTGGGGGGCTGATAACGGTTTTAACAGACAAAAACACAAACACAAAACAAACACTCTGTTCCCTTCTGATCTCTCTGCCTCTCAGAGCCATTGATGAAGAATACGAGGTCATAGTGCTCGGAACGGGCCTCAAAGAACGCATTCTCAGCTGCCTCCTGACCTCTCAGTGGATGGTCTCAAGGTAAAGCTTATGGAACTTTTTTCTTTTTCAATCACAATAAAATTGGCTTTAGCTAGATCATTCATTGATAAGAATGTTTAGGCTACTAGCTGATGTTAATATGGTATTTACCTGAAATAGGTACTCTGCATATGGATAGGAATGACTACTATGGAGGAGAGTCCACCTCTCTTAATCTCAACCAGATATAATTATATACATGTATGTTGTTATTCAGAGAGAGAGGGAGGGAGAGAAAGGCAAAGTGTACAAACTAGAAGAAGTGATATCTCTCTATCCATCCAAGCCTTGAGTGTCGGTCATTTAAGCTGCTTATATCTTGCTGTCTGGCTCTGGTCTTTTACTAAATCCGGCTCTTTCCTTTTTGTGTAACTTCAGAAACAGAGAAGATGATCTTCTAAGAATTAAGTAGGATTTTCAAAACCAATTTTTCAATTTGATCCCCGCGCTACATAAAATATAAAAAATTAATACCTCTGCTGCGATGTTTCTTGTATTTTTACTTGTATGTGTATACGCATGTCTGTGTACTTCATCTTCGTAGTTAGATAGCAGTCAAAATTTGATCAAATTGGTATAATGCTTGTTTGTACCATAACTGACCGAGCAACTAGCTAGGCTAGATCATTCGAGTGCCATGCTTTGAGAGGTCATCACCTTAGCCAAAGAAGCATCACCACAAATCACAACTCTAAGCAAAGCAAGAGGAGTCCCACATCGGAAAACTACAAGAGATGGAGACTCCCCCTCACCTATAAAAGAAGACTGCTCTTTCCTTAGAAGAGGATCCGAGTCTTGGATCTAGACCCTTGGGCCTTGGACTCTCTCTTCTGGATCCATCTCTGGGCTGGGCTTCTCACTTGTTATCTTTATATTTGGGTCTAATCCCCTTGTACAAAGGAAAACAAACATTATCATAATGAGAACACCCTTCTCCGTGGACGTAGCCCATCATTCGGGTGAACCACGTATATCTTGTCTTCTATATGTTTATCGTTTGCCCAAATCCTCACACACTTGGTGAAGGTCCTCACCTTCATCCATCATCCATCACACCTCATCACTAAGTTGGACTCAATCTTGGCCTAACCATTTTGAGCATCAACAATGCTCATCTGATTTCGTTGACTTATGACAGGTCAGCTGCCACTTGTAGACATTGTTTTTACTCTTTGTAGATCGATTGAAATTCTAAGCGAGCAGTTGTTACGGGAAATCTCAAGAGCCTTGAATCCTCTGGTTCTTCCAGAGGGAAAAGGCATAAGGTAATTCATTATTCACGTTCGCATTGTCACATTATGGATTTAGTTTTGATGTGAGAATCTTACCTTGGATTTCTGGCAGACCACCTATGTAATTCAGCACAACCTACTACTGTCTAGTTTTCTACAAGCACAAGCCCTTCAGATGAAATCAAATTTTTCATATGAATTGACCTTTAGGGTAAGTTTCAATGTGACCGCTGTAGGTTAGTCGGTTGAGCTTTGATTTTGTTTACTTCTCATTTTGTATGTCAAGGCTAAAAAGTTTGAAGATTGGTTCATCCTTTGCGTTAAAAAAGACCACGAGAAGTTTACCAAAAGTTCAGATCAATGATGATATTTGGTTGATGAAGATAGTCTGTTGACACAGAAGAGGACCTAAAGAAACCCAGCTGCTTCTATGTAAGGCATCCTGGCTGGTTCTAATTATTTATTTAGGTTTTTGTGACTTGTTTATAGTGTTTGTCAACTTTGTGAGATTCTTTAACCATAAACTGAGCAAGCTGCAAAATTGTGAGTTGGAAGCACAAGGAAAGCTTGTAAAAATTGAAATGGTGTTGGAGCTCATGTTGCGGTAAAGCCTTTTGTATGTGCTAGATGTATGTGTGCAGCATGTTGATCATGTTGGTGCTCTGGCCTCTTTATTTATTTATAATTATTTTCAGTATTTTTTTAAGATAGAGCTAAATCAACTAATCTAGGGTGGCGGTGCCATGGGGTTTTGCAAATAAACACCTCTACCACTGAGGTAATCACACCCTGGCTGGCTGGTGCTCTGGCTTTTTTCTGTAACTCTTGCTCTGTTTTAGCTTTTAGTGTCGGATGATGAAATATTTACCACTTGTAGTTATTAGGACTATTTATGAGGTTAGGACTCATACTCAAGTGTTGTGTGATGTTTTATGACGTTAATTCGTATATGACTACCGAGTTTATTGCTTTCAGTTTGGAATTTTGTATGTACAGTGCATAAATAAGATTGTTTTGTGTTAAAATAGTTGGTTGTACGAGTGTCAATATTTTTTTTGGGATTTTTTGTAGAAATGTCACCTTAATTTTTTTAAATTCATGATTTATCATCTGACTTTAACATTATCGAATTTTTCATCAATTTTTAAGGCTATTTTAGTCTTTCTATTTTTAAGGATATTTAAAAAAATGGAAAAATCAATATAAAAACAATTGTATATCTTTTAAACAATTACAATTTAAAAAGAAAAAGAAAATCTCACCTTCCCCCATCCCATGTGCGCAACTAACGGCTCCAACCAACCCAGCCCACTTTGAAATTCATTCCCCCTTCCCTCTTCCCCTTCCTCCTCCTCTCTCTACCATGAAACACCTACCCTCCATTCACAAATTCCCTCAGCCCACCTTTTTCTTCTTATTTTTTCTTTTTGGAATTTTTCCACTTGGATATTGAAAATTTGTGGATGGACAACTACCAAACAAATAATTAGGTAGTCTATGTAACAAATGGTGACCAAGCAAACTTTAGATCCTTCAACATAAACATAGTGGCTTAAATGAAACTAGGAAGACATGAAAGGAGTTGGATATTGGGTTATACATGCTCAAAGAGAGAGAGAAGAGAGGTGAGAGAAGGGGGAAGGGGGGTGGTGTTTGTTGTCCTGTGCAATGTGTTTTGGGGGGTGGGTTGGGTGGGGTTGGGGTTGGGGAGAAAGGGAGGGAGAGGTCTCTTTTTTTTCTCTTTTTTTTTTCCTTGAAAATGGAAAGACTCAAATATCCTTAAAAATGGATGGAAAATTGGATGGTGTTAAAGTTAAATGACAAATCATGGATTTTGAAAAATTAAGAGTGACATTTCTCTTAAAATTTTCTTTAAGATGACAAATTGAAAGTGAAACTAGGGTATAAGTTCACATGACATTCTGTACATAACGTGGTATATAAATGTGGTATGACTAGTATTTTTTATTTATATATATGATGAATGACTCTTTTTTATGAATTAAATTATGAGAAGTAGTACGGATGATACTAGGTGTGTTGCAGGACTTTGAACATGCTTTTTTTAGGGTTCTAAGGGAGCTGAATCTCAGAAACAAAAACTACATAATCAAACTCCTGGTCTAGCAAATCCACTCAAATCTTCCAGTAGAGAATGTCCGAATCCTTCAGGCACACCCTCCCAAATTATACACCCCAATTCTAATTTTGAGCCCAAACATGGCAAGTTATTCGCATGGCAATTGCCTTCCTGACATTTATGAGTAATACTGCAGTCTTTGTACAAAAGCATCTTCTCGCAGTTAGTCACCAAATTATAAAAGGGACGCTCCTCCTCCAAATCTGAAAATAGCATTTGCACAGCAATTTGAGAATCATATTCAATATCAAGTGGGAACCATCCCTTCTAGCATGCCAAAACAATTACATGGTTTCAGTAGGATTTGAATTTTTTGTTAATATCAACAAACTAAGATTTGATAACACTTATATTCAAGTTTTGGATAACATCATGACAACGTTGAAAGCGTATTGTCAAAACCTAGTCTACAAAGCTCATAGTTGTCAAAGAATAAGAGGGTGATAATTTCTACTGCATCTTGGACCATTGTCAAATGAGTTTTCGAAGGTTGTCAAATAAATTTGAACAAATTTACATATACGACAACATCAAAGACACGCCATTAAATGTATAAGACTTTTAACAACATCAAGATACACAACACCTGCAATCGCATTGTCAAAAGACATACACAACGGTCATGGCGCCGTTGTTGAATACATATATTGTTGTAGTGTCTATAACCTTTTATAATAATAAAAAAGAATGATACTTTAGTGTGAAAACCTAATCTTCAAAGCTCATAATAATTAAGGGATTGTCAAAGAATAAGAGAGTTAGTTTTGCATTCCGTTTTCTTCAAGGCAATACACATTGGGTCTATATGTTAGGTTAGGAAGTGGACCTATACATCGCATCATATGGAGTACTTCATCATTAATATTATATTAATTCGAGAAATTGTTTAATCAGTGACTTGTCTTACTGCAAAATGTGATCCAAGAGGAGAAATTATAGAGTTATACAGATCTGGTAACTTCGCCACTCAAAAACTGCCACGTGCCCTGTCACTCTATTTCTCGTCCTATGGCATTCATTCACATTGGTCATGCTTAACAACATTTTCTAAGCCCCAACCAACCACACAATGGAACTTTATTGTTGTTCAATCTTCTCCTCAAACCATGTATTTTAATCTTCACTCAAATCAATCATTTATCAGTAAATCTTTCACTAAATTTTGTGTTACTGAAATGCTTTTTCGAATATGCATATGATTGTGTTAGATTTTGTGAAGGGGTTAAGAAGTGCTCGGATTACTATTTAGGCCAAGAGTTTAGAGTCAGAAGAACTGAGAGGGTTTTAAAATAGAGACAAAGAGATTTGATTAGAAAAGAGAGAATGATTACGGGGCTTGGTTATATATATAGGACTGTAGGCTATGTTGCCTTCTAGTGGTTTAGCTCTTGGCTTCACAATTTGTGCTTGATTTGATTACGTGGTGGGAGAGATCAAGTGTATGTATAGTATAGAATGTTGCCTGGTTCCCGTGTTGTCCCGGCAACTTGGGATATCTCCACCATTCTTAGCCACGTACGTGTGTTTGTGGCTTGCAATCTTCATTTGTGTTTGTCATTTGTATTCTACCAAGTTAATATTTTGCTACTTGGGACATCTCCACCACCATTCTTAGCCACATGTAGAGTGTAGCAGGTAGGGATTAATATCTCCGATATTTGCTACTAAGCCGACCCGAAAGACATCCGTCATCAGTATTTGACTTTTAATTTTCCTGGAATTATGTAGATTATTATAGACAAATGAACAGTTTTTAACAGAGTGATTGCTCCCTAGATATGTTCTTTTAATCATTTGTTGTAGTGTCGGCAACCGTTTATACGTGAAGGTTAGGAAGTGGAGACTTTTATATACATCACATCATATGGAGTACTCATCATTAATATTACATTAATTGGACTGACTTGTCTTATTGTGAAATGTGATTGACTAGTCGTTATAGAGTGATACAATATCACTACGTTGGCTAGTGATACTGTCACTCTATAATTGTCACGTGTCCTATGATTATAATTTCTCTGTTATAAAATGAACTGAGATATGTGCGAATATTGAGCTGCACGTAAAGTAGATGAGACACAGTATTTAACGAGGTTCGGCTATGCCTACGTCCTCGGAGAGCAGCAACAGTAACTTTTCACTATGTAGAATAATAGGGCTACAACTTTAGTGTTTACAATATGTATGGCTCACTCAATTTTCTCTCTTGGAGAATTTCTCTCTTGCTCTCTTTCTTCTCAACTCACTCACCCTCATTCTTCCTTCTCTTCCTCTTCTATATGTGTGAACTTCTCTTGATGGAGGTATCTATTTATAGGCCTAAGACATTGGTTGTTCACCTCACAATATAATTGGTAGACAACATCATTAATATTCTTCTATCAACAACATCATTAATATTCTTCAATCAACAACATCATTAATATTCTTCAATCAATTGGGTAGTGGTTTGGTTTGGTGGGTGTGTGGTTAGGTTTAGTGGGTGTTAGTTGGCTATGTGGGCTTCACCTATTCTTCTTTACTTATTCTTCTTTACAACACTCCCCCTTGGAGACCACATGTCCCTAGATTGGTTGCCTCATTAAAACCTTGCTTGGAGAAAAACCCAGTGAGGTAGAAAACTGATGGAAGGAAGAAAAAAGAGTACAGCAATCTGTATAGCATACTTCTGGATGCTCCCCCTGATTAATATCTCCCCCTGATGTCTTCATGACTATCTTTTAGAGTGAGAATCTTTCGGAGTGAGTGGAGGATATAGCAATTAATAATTCTCGTAGTTGAGTAAGTAAATATATTTTCAGTGAGCTATCTCTATGTAAATCATAGAAATTTTCAGAGTCCGCGTTTCTAACAAAACTTGGGCTATTTGTAAGTTCACTTGAAAGAATAGGCCCGTACATGGTGTTATGCGGAGATAGCATCAAATATACCTCACATCATCTCAAAATGATGGTGATGGAGTTGAGCCCTATCTGGAAAATATGATGTCCGGTCCAATATACTTCCGGAAAATCATTAAAGTGTCCAACGGATAATCCTCATAAAAATGCTTCAATATTTTCTTAGTATAAGCAAGAATCTCGTTGGCATAATGCTCGATCCTTAAGTCGAGACAAATATTTCGCGAATTCTGCAGAAGCTTTAATGTGTTGCAATCACATTATAATCAATGTACTCACTGAGGTAATTTATGCATATTAATATTGAGTACAAATTTTGTGCTTCAAGCACATGTCCTTTAGGGACTTGTTTTATGCAATGTCAATCCTCTCAACGGATTTTGTTTAAAAGGGATTAAACTTTATGACACATTATATAGCTTTAACCCAGCTATTTATACATCTTTAGGGAATCGCTTCTGGCGATATGCTCTGTGCATTTAATAACCCTTAAAGATAATATGTTGGTCTCCGTAATTGTGTAATAAGGGGGGGCACAATTGAATCTGTAAATATGGAGAAAACCCAACATTCCTTGTTTCTGCCAGAAACAGTGTGTCATACAAAGTAGGTATATTCCCTTTTATTCCGAACACCCAAGTATAAATTCAGTATTAACAAATTTTGGGGTTCGTATTGTGGGTTTGTTCTTTCACGTTCATTCTCATTTATAATGGAATTACCTCGTTCCATTTTGGCCAATGATATTGTCGACATTTAATAATTGAACGTGGTTCCAATCAACACAGCCCATTGATGATTTGAGTAGCTACTCCAAAACCAAAAATTGTCATTCATCAATTCATGATCTCACAATTCTCATGTGCATGCGCATGCATCAATTAGAAGCATTTCTTTTGCTTTTAGGTACCCAAGCCACTTCATGGGGCTTTTATTATGTGAAAATGTGGATTATAACCTCCAATGGCGCGTTATTTTACAGTAGGGCGTGGATAATCTCTATTTAGAGAGTTGGAACATTTAGAACCCATATATCTGTCATGCTGCAGGCATGCCACAGATTAATACATACATGTCAATTAATTTCTGGGACTTTAACCCATATTATGGGACTTTAACCCATATAATTTGCTACGCATTAGGCGTGCATAATATCAATATTGACATGTCAAAGGATTGTCCTTTCGGGACTTCAATCCATATCATTTGCTACGCAACAGGCGTGCACCCATATATCTGTCATGCCGCAGGTATGCGACAGATTAATACATACATGTCAATTAATTTCTGGGACTTTAACCCATATAATTTGCTACGCATTAGGCGTGCATAATATCAATATTGACATGTCAAAGGATTGTCCTTTCGGGACTTCAATCCATATCATTTGCTACGCAACAGGCGTGCATCATATTGATCACTGCTATACCCATATTCTGTTCTTATGGTACATTAATCTGTGCAATGTATTATCAATGTATCCAACTTGCAATCTGTAAAATTTGCATTAATAATTCATGGATACATACAAGCCATTTTTTTGGAACGGACTTATCTTCCCATTTGGTTACCTTTCAAGATAAAATATCAAATAAGTATATAAGCAGAAAATAACACAAGTATTGCTTACATCCTTAGGTGGGAGAAACTTTTCTCAAGTATCATTCAAGCTTGTATCGGCCCAGTAAATGTAGCGCTTGATGATCTAGTTATATCCTGCAATAGTAAAATCACAACTCTTTTCTCTGTCAAAAACAAATAATCCTCAGAGAGTTACAGAAAGAGAAAAAATGCAAAAAGAGAAGGTAAGCAATCAGGGAAGGAAGCTGGTGGGAGCAGACAATAAGCTCTCATATCTCCTAGTCTAGAAGGACTTCCGGAGATTAGAGCATAAGATTGCCTTCACAGTTTCTTGATGAAGCGGAAACGTGATCAGGGATAGTCTCGCTTCCTGAATGGATGATCAGAGATAGTCTTGCTTCTCGGGCATATTAAGTGCCCACTGATAAGAAAAACAAGTAGATATCGCATCACTAGGTATGGAGAAAACTGGATGTCTTCTGCAAAGAAAATTTCGTTAGTAACACATTTATACACAAATACAATGAATAGGTAGAACCGGTGAATTTCAAATTAACCATAGGAAAATTGCGAGATTCTCGGGGTACTTTTGAAAAAGTAGCTCCGTGACACTACTACAAAAAAGCAAAAAGACGACGGTAAATCACCGTCGTGTATTTGGTTTTTCAATGGTCGTGGAATCCACCGTCATCTTTTCCCTCATAAACCACGACGCTAAATAACCGTCGTTGTTAAACAATACAACGTCATCAAAAAATACAAAACGACGTCTTTGTACTGCAAAAAGATCTAAAAAAAGCAATCGATGATGATAATAGACGACCAATTCTCTAAAAACACCGTCGTTAAAAAGGGAAAATATGACACATATTAAGAGAACAAAGCCGCAAGATAGACATACAACGACGACAATAAAAATACGCCGACGTTAAATATAATTTTCACGACAATAAAAAATATGACGTCTTTAAATACATTAGAAGACGACGTTATTGATACCTACTACGTCGCACATATAAACACAACCGTCGTACAATTAATTTTCCACTTCGATTTTTCGATAAAAGATGACGTGGAAATAGTTGTCAGTGTCATTATTTACGACGTATGTGTTTCTATAGTAGACGTTGAAAAACTAAACAACGTCAGTTACAAATATATGAGAGTCGTATTAAAAAATTTATACGTCCTATTTTCAGAAACAAACAACGACCATAAATATTAGACGTTGTTAAATACAACAACGTCGGAAAACAATAAAAACAGACGTGTTTAGTCTGCTAAAGTTCTACAACGTCTCTTATTTACAAAAAACCGTCGTGAAATAAATTTTCCACTTCGATTTTTCTAAAAAAGATGACGTGGAAATAGTTGTCAGTGTCATTATTTACGACGTATACATTTATATAGTCGACGTTGTATTTATATGTATTCATTACTCACGACGCACTTAATAATATAGACGACGTTGAACGTCTAAACAACGTCGGTTCCAAATAAATGAGAGCCGTATTACAGAACATATAGACGGCGTAGATTATGATGGGAGCCGTATTACAAATAACGTCGTTTAATTGTTATTAGACGGCGGTTATAATGAATTTCCGTCGGAATTAATTTCGTTCCTCTTCGTTTATAAAAGAACTTGCGACGTGGAAAATGTATGATGACGTCGTATTTTTTAACGTTCAGATTACATATCTCGTTTTTTAGACGTCGGTATTATGGGATTGGAGTCGTGTTATTTTGAATTACATGGCGGTTCTTTATCCTTCACCGACGTGATATCCTGAATAATTGCTTCACAATAGCGTCGTGGTTCTTCATTGTTACGTTGCTTTAAGACGTCGGTAAATATGCTGAATAACTGATTCACAATAACGTCGTGTTTTATTTGAACGTAGAAAGTGAAGAAATCACATTACAATATATTACAAAATTAATGTCATACACTGCCAATTACATAAGCATCATTCAATCCATATATCTTCACACCCATCTCGAATATTTTGACCGCCTAACTCACCTACCAGTTCATCAAATGTGTCAACATTTGGCATCCCTCTAGTAAATGGCTCACACTCAATTATCACATCACCTAATACTTCATCACCAATAACATCATTATATTCTCTACTAGGCATTGATAACACTACCGACCAACCACGATGCATCGGGTCGTCAACAAAAAATATTTGTTTGACTTGAGAAGCCAAAACAAATTGGTCATTCCTATGTCCAATTTTACTCAAATCTACAAGGGTAAATCCAAGTTCGTCGACTACAAGACCAGAACTATCTATCCAATCACACCTAAAGACTGGGATTGTAAACTTTTGGTAGTCAAGGTCCCAAATTTCTTGAATGACACCATAGAAACCCATATTTGAGAGAATTGGGTTTTTATCCTTGGCACTAGCAACTTGCATGGTATGTGCAAGTAAATAAACTCCACTATTTTGAGTTGTCCGCACATCATCTTGTGCCTTGATATTGAATTTAATACCTTTAATAAGATAGCTCCTATATAATGGCACTGACATGTTTGGACCAGCTGCTAGCCACCTTAAATTTTCTGATACGCCATGATTGTCTTCCTCAAGTTCACTTTGAACCTGCAAATTAATCATATCTTAATTCATCCTAACATATAAATAAGAAGAAAATTAAAAGAGAAATACGTTATTCAACAACATATACCTTGAAGCGTAGCCATTGAATGAAAGTGCTATTGTGCTTATCCTGCAGCCACTTTGTTCTCTTTCTAAATTTTGGATAAGCAGTCTTGATGTGGATCATATGTTGCCTACATGACACGAAAAATTCAAGCATTACGGTCCCAAATATATAAGATAAACATAAGAAATAATTTTAAATGGAAACTTAAAGAATAAAACTCATACGTACTCGATATAAGGTAGGACTTCCTTCGTATTCTCCAAGACATATAGATGTGCTTGATTCAACAGGTCCTGATCAACTACGCTCACTGTGCAACCTGATAATGGCTTTGAAACTCCCATCTTTTGGCTTGAAGGCACTCCAACTGTACTAACATCAGATAAATGCTGAGTACAAAACTCTACCGCTTCTTCAGCTATATACCGCTCAGCAATGCAACCTTCGGGACGAGTACGATTCTGAACATACCCCTTCAGCACTTTCATATATCTTTCAAACGGATACATCCACCTAAAATATACTGGCCCACATAGACGAACTTCTCTGACAAGATGTACTACTAGATGAACCATGATATCAAAGAATGAAGGGGGAAAGTACTTCTCAAGCAAACACAGAGTAACTACTACATCTTCTTCCAACTTATCTAGCTTGGAAACATCAACAGTCTTTGCACATATAGCATTGAAGAAGAAGCACAAACGAGTTATTGCATACCTTGCAGGCTTCTCCAAAACAGAACGAATTGCCACAGGGAGCAATTGTTGCATTAAGGTATGACAATCATGTGATTTAAGGCCAAGAAGTCTTGAATCTTGTACAGATACAAGATTTTTAATATTTGAAGAATAACCTTCAGGGACCTTCATACCATAGAAAGAATTGCAAACCTCTCTCTTCTCTGCTCTTGACAAATTCCAAGGCCCAGGAGGCAAACGAGTACGTCTTTCTCCATACTCGGGTTGCAAATCAGTTTTGACCCCCATGTTCAATAAATCTAATCGAGCAGCAATCCCATCTTTATTTTTTCCAGGGATCTCCAGCAATGTACCAATGATACTATCGCAAACATTCTTCTCAATGTGCATAACATCTAGGGCATGCCTCACAGGAAGGTATTTCCAATACTCGAGATCAAAGAATATTGATTCTCTCCAAC
>NC_034014.1:20849516-20931594 GCF_000346465.2 Prunus persica
TTTCCCCCTTTTATTGTACTCACATGGCTCAGTTTCTGAAGCTTCTCTTCACAACACGAGGCATGTGCTCATACCTCGACAGTCTTTGAATCATCTGAGATTGTTGTCTGGCTGGTTTGTTCTGTCTCAGCAGATGATGAAGCAAACTTCATCTTCTTCGAAGACTTCATCTCCTTCGAAGACTTATCTTGAGGAGCTACCATTCCAAGCTTCTTGGAGCCAGAATCCTTAGTTTGTTGTTGAGAAACCATTTTAACAGACAAAACTGCAAGTGAAAATATTTCAGGAAAACATTAAGAACACAAACGACGGTATTAAAAAAATACGACGTATGATATGATTTTAGACGACGCAATGAAATAATCTCAGACGTAATAAATGTTTAAAACCATTATTTATATAACGTCGTGGTATATATGTTCACACGACGTCAATAGTAATACACCGTCGTGGTAAACTATTATTTATATAACGTCGTGGTATTTATGTTCATACGACGTCAATAGTAATACACCGTCGTGGTATTAACATTCACACGACGTAAAACAATAAGATATTTTGTCGTCTATATTAGATACCAACCCTAGTTTCTTTTTCTTTATATTTTATCAAATAAGGGAAAAACAAAAACCATTGTTCAGCGAAATCAAACCTGCAATTAAACAAGCATATAAAAAAAGACTATTATTTTAAAAACAACTTTGTCAATTTTCAGACGACGCTAGAACAACTGACGAACCGTCGTGGTCTACCGTCGTCTTATTTAGTTGATGTAGTTGTCTTCAAAGTTGGAAACTTTCTCTCTTTGTCTGTATATTTTATCAAACTTGGAAAGAAGTAAAATGATTTTGGCCAGAAAAAAGGTAAAAAGATTTTTCAAACAAAAAACGTATGAGCATGCAAAACAGTAACCAAAATAGTGAAAATGAAAGCTTACCTTTTGCGTGCAATGAAAGCAAGAGGAAGATGATCGATGTTTAAGTTCAGAGACGACGAAGAAGACGAGAGGAAGACGATGAGAAACTCTGACAATGCTCTGACAAGGAAAAAAGACGAAAAGGTTTCTCTGGGAGATTGAAATTTTTAATCGGGTTTGGAAACAGTGCATGTGTAAGTCGAAAAGTTGCTTACATATAAAACCATTTCAAAAAAATAATACGGCGGTTACATTTAACTACGTCGTTTTTAACTAAAACGACGCAATATTTTTCATTCGACGTGGAATCATTTCATTTAACGTCGTTATGTTTAATATAACCGACGTGGATTTTAATTTTTAAATTATGAATAGAATTTTTTTTCCCGTGACCTTTCAGTTTATTTTTCAATTACAGTGCGTTATAAATAGAGTTTTTTTTCCGGAGGAAATTTAAAACGAAGGAAATTAATATTCTGCAATATGTAAAGTTTCTTTTTTGGATGACAGATTTAAATAAAATAAGAATATAAAAACAACAAATGTGTAAGTCAAGTAGACGAAAAGTTGCTTACATATAAAACCATTTCAAAAAAATAATATGGCGGTTACATATAACTACGACGTATAAATTACAAAATACGACGGTACATTTAACTTCGGACGTGGTAAATAAATACGACAGTAGTTTGTAGGTACCGTCGTAGTAAACTCAAAAATTAAAGTACATAAGTAATAACTCGCGTCATGGTATATTATTTAACACGTCGTTTTTATTAATTTACCGACGTGGATTTCTGTAATATACGTCGATCATACCGACGTTGATTTTACAATTTAAACGGCGGTTTGTTTGTAAGGACCGCCGTTGGTTTTAAAAATTTATTCTATAAATTTGTCGCTTTCATTCATTTTCGGTTTACATTTAAGGTTCCAAGTTCTTCCTCTCTCAGTCTCTCATGTCTCAAAGATAATAATTTGGATGTTTTCTCAAAGAGAAATTGAGCTTACTCGCATCAAATATATGTCCACAAGAAGAAGCTTGTCAACTAGCCTTCTCACTTCCTTGATCAAGCCTGATAGGACACTTAGTGCTTCTGAATACTCCTTGCTTTCCATCAAAAGAGATGCAAGCCTGGCCTCCACTCGCTGTCGAAGGAAAGTTCGCTTCTCAGGGAAATCTGAAGATCAGATGTGCCTGATCCTCTGCTTGATTTTCTTGCCTAAGAAGATCCGTCGGATTTATTGTGATAGCCTCTTCCTTTATCCGTAGAGCTTCAGAAGAAGAAGATGGGTTTCAAGAATGCGATAAAGAATAGAAATGGCTTCAGATGGCCTCTAAAGCATGAGCAATTGAATCAGTAGTTTCTGGGAGATATGATGAAGACATTGTCAATGCTTTGAACTACACAAGTCCTGCAGAAAGATATGTTAAAGAAACTGAAACAACGGCGGTTTTCTGTTCTACCGTCGTCTTTTCTCGTCGTCTATATTAAGTTACGATGGCGGTAGATTTATAATTACCGACGTAGATTATTTTGTTAAACGTCGTTAAGTGTACTACAACCGACGTGGATTTTAATTTTAAATTATAAATGGAGTTTTTTTTCCCGTATTCTTTCAGTTTTAGTTTTCAATTCCAAAGCGTGATAAATAGATTTTTCTTTCCCGAGGAAATTTAAAATGAGGGAAATTAATGTTCTAGAATTTGTAAACTAACACGACGCAATATTTGCAAATCTGTGTCATCTGTTAAGATTATGATGTGGAACAGAGTTCCATCTGGTAAGATTTCGTAACCCTTGGGATCTCAGACAAAACTGATTATGTCGGCGGTGTTCTATATAAACCGTCGTGGTTATTTCAATTCTTGTCATTAAGTAGATCTACCGACGTAGGATAAGAAAATCAAAGAAAAAAATTGTTAACAAAAATTCTTATTAAGACGACCGTTAAAATTAAAGGTACGACGTATAAAATGAATAAATACGACGATAAATTTTATTGTACGATTTAAAGATAACGTAGTAGAACTATACGAGAATGACGTCGATATATTTATATTTTCCGTCGTTGTAAATTAATTTAATACGGCGATATTTTGTATTTTAAAGCCGTGGATTTGTTTGTAATTATACGGCGTCTTATACGAAAACCTCGTCGTCTTATTTTATGAGTAAAAACGGCAGTTTTTATTGAAATCGTCGTCTTTACTTTCTACGTCGGTCGATTCATAACTTCTGCCGTTCTTTGTTGGCATTGATTTTACACTGCGGAAATCTGTTTCAAATAGACGTCGGTTGTTTAATTATGTACGTCGTTGTTTTTGAACAGCCATTTGAAACTCCATTTTTTAGTTGTCTAAGGTTGTATTACACGACGGTGTTTTTAGAACCGTCGTCTTTTTATAAACCACGACGGTTTTCACTTAGACCGTCGTTGTTTTCTGGTCGTCTTTTTCACTTTTTGTAGTAGTGTGAAATCCGTAAAGCAAGATCGGCTTTTGATGAAAATAATACTTTGAAAACGCCGAAAGTGCCGACAAACATTTAATGGAGGCCACGTGAAGTTTTGGAATCTGGGAAAGAAAAAGATAATATGGGGATCTGAGATAATATTGGGATCCTGGAAACTGTAGCCATATTTCCTCCTATAGATATGGCCTTTGCAAAACTTGATTGGAGCAACTGCGTTTCAACTTGCTCCTTTCCTGTTATAATAATTGCGCACATTCTTAAAATTTGCACCTGTGGTTTTTACGTCTTTTCAAAATGATGGTTTGGAACCTTGTGCCTTATAGGTTCAAATAACCACATCGACTCTCCCAAATTTCATATTTCAACGTATGGGAGCCCGGAACTTTTGGCCTGGGCTAAACACAAACTCAGAATTTATTTGCCCCTTTTAAATGGACATGAAATATGAATTGAGTAAAAGCTACGATAATATCGTAATATAGTAGTGAAGAGCATTAACTACTATATACCCACAATCTCAAATTCGGGATTTCTCATAGATATATCAAAATGTGTGGGGAGCCTCAATTCATCATTTGAGGTTTATATTGATATTATCCATTTCACGGTGTATTCTTAACAACCGGAATTCACAAAATATATTTCTTCCTTGAGGTGTCGATTATAACAGAATCGAACTTTATTAAATTCATCATTCTCTTATGCCAAAGAAATATGTGGCGTACCACAATTTGCAATAATACCTCAAGAGTTGTCCATTTAATTTGTTGGAACTTCAGGTTCTCAACACTGTTAGATTTTGAACTTCAGGCCAAAATCACATATTCTCATGGTATGGACATTCAATCCCCTTAGATTTTGAACTTTGGGCCAAAATCACATATTCTCATGGTATGGACATTTTTACAATTTTCTGTACATATTTGTGGACTTCAAGCCCTTACATAATTGTCCATATTTTGAGGAACTTCTGGCATCTCATTTAATTGCTCATCCATGAGTTTAAGGAACTACAGGTTCCCTTTTGAATGGTGATAGTTTACCCAAAATGGTAAATATTTATGCATACATCACTATTCATGTATACGGCACTATTCATTTGTACAGTACATTTGCCAGTACAGTTATCATCCATGTGTACGGCATTATGAACCAATACGGTACTGTTACATCATTAAGGAACCCCAGGTCCTTATTTACATGTCAAGGATCAAGGACCCTCAAGTCCAATCACATGTTTACAAATATAGTACCGGAGAGACTGCCAGCTCTCATATTAACATCATCATCAAGGATCTTCAAGTCCTGATGTAATTGTGTGATGAGAATTAAGGAACTTCTGGTCCTGATCTGCATACTGTAAAAACTCATCATACAGCACAATTAATCCATAAAATAAATTACTGGTAAATAAATTACTGGTATGGACGATAAACTCGCACCATACTTTAAATAAATGTAAATGTGCGGTAAAGTAAATTCATAAATTAAATTGCTTGTTGTATGGACGTTAATCCCGCACCATACCTTAAATAAAATTAAATGTGCGGTAAAGTAAATTCATAAATTAAATTGCTTGCTGTATGGACGTTAATCCCGCACCATACTTTAAATAAAATTAAATGTGCGGTAAAGTAAATGGTGCTTGTATGGGCACTAATTCTGCTCCATACATTTAAATAGAAGTAAAGGCGTGGACGATAAACCCGCACCACCCTTTTAAATAAATACTGTTGTATGGGTAATAAACCTACACCATACAGTAAATATAATATATTATATTACTTTAAGTAAAAGTAAATTTGCGGTAAAGTAAAGGCAATTATTGGTGGGTTCTCATCAACACCACGATCAAATAGTATAGCAGATAATATTATTATCGTTTGTGGAAGGCATCATGCTTGTCTCTTAAATCAAATGCTTTCCACCTGTAATCTGCACACAGTTGGTTTGCTCGTATATCTCTCTTGCAGACCACAGCTCCTCCACTACTTTTCTTCCTTACATCAACATAAGGGTTAGTAGTATAGATAATAGTGCAACACAAAAATTATACCTGAGAGCTTTTCGTGCTGATAACGTGTTATAAAATGAACTGAGATATGTGCGAATATTGAGCTGCACGTAAAGTAGATGAGACACAGTATTTAACGAGGTTCGGCTATGCCTACGTCCTCGGAGAGCAGCAACAGTAACTTTTCACTATGTAGAATAATATGGCTACAACTTTAGTGTTTACAATATGTATGGCTCACTCAATTTTCTCTCTTGGAGAATTTCTCTCTTGCTCTCTTTCTTCTCAACTCACTCACCCTCATTCTTCCTTCTCTTCCTCTTCTATATGTGTGAACTTCTCTTGATGGAGGTATCTATTTATAGGCCTAAGACATTGGTTGTTCACCTCACAATATAATTGGTAGACAACATCATTAATATTCTTCTATCAACAACATCATTAATATTCTTCAATCAACAACATCATTAATATTCTTCAATCAACAACATCATTAATATTCTTCAATCAACAACATCATTAATATTCTTCAATCAATTGGGTAGTGGTTTGGTTTGGTGGGTGTGTGGTTAGGTTTAGTGGGTGTTAGTTGGCTATGTGGGCTTCACCTATTCTTCTTTACTTATTCTTCTTTACAACATTCTCTTCATATTTCATATTCGCATTGGTCATGCTTAACAACTTTCTAAGCAATAATTGATAATGTCTCTATTTGGTTCATCTGGGGTAATTTTTGGCTATTCCGAGTACACCACGTGGTTGGTGTACCATCCAATAGATGTAGGACACATCTTTGTACTTGTATAAATACCTTTTTATTGAAGAAGAATAATAATATGAGCATAATTGAATATTTGCCGTATTTTGTTCGACTTGGTGTCAGAGCCAGATTTTTTTTGTGACATGTGCTTGCATTCTTGTTAATGTATGCATTTTGAGTTTTTCTTTTGGCTTCCCTTGACAACTTTGTAATAGGACTTCTGTTGTTATTTATCAAGCTCAAGTTTAGATTGAGAATAGCTTCTCTAGGTGTTCTTAACTAACAACTATCCTATGGAGGTTCAAGCAAATTGGCAAAGGTAAATTGTGCATTGCATAACATTGCATTAAACTGTTTTCATAAAATGATGACTAGTCATCTGTTTCTTGTATGACTAGTCATCCTTGCTCTGTAGGATTTCCAGCTGAATAACCAACTTTTTTGTCCTATTCTGTTTTCTCTCTCTATTGCCACATGTGATTCTGACCTAAGGGAATTTTTGTTTGTAAAGACTAAGGAATTCCTCTTTGGGAAGCCGTCTCTTTGGTGTGGATTTTTAGGAAAGGTTGGCTTGCCATCTTTCCGTTCTTCTTCCTTAAGAGAGAATAATATTTTTCATCTATGAGTTTTTCCAAATTGATTTCTTTTTGAAATACTAATCTGCATCTAGCTACTTGGTTTTGTCTGCGATAGATATGATAAATGCAATAGGAATGCATCTTCCAAAGCTTTGTATTTCAGGTGGGTAACAAGAGAGTGACAGACACTTTGGTTTCTGTTTGAGTTAGAGCTTGCAAGCTGGTGCCATGGGATGAATGAGCTGGAGAAGGAGCTGTCATTGCCATGAAGAACCGAGCTTCAATCTTTGCTAAGTTGGAGAAGAAGATTGCACAAAGGAGGTATAGCTCATCTTCCTAAATAGATCTAGGTTTTTCTTGAGTTTGCTTGTGTTCTTTTGTAAGAATCTTTTTCTACTTAGTGGATTGCCTGGTCAGTTGATGACCCCCAGTTTTTCCCAATGGTGGGTTTCTGGGTGAACAATTTCTATTTGCATCTCTGTAATTTTTCTGGGTTTGTGTTCTTGGCGGTTGACTAGTCATCATATGAATTCTGGGTTTGTGTTCTTGGTGGTTGACTAGTCATCGTATGAATTGTGGTTGAGTAGTCATCGTATGAATTCTGGGTTTGTATCCTTGTAGTTGACTAGTCATCATTATTTGGTGTTTGGTGTTTGCTTGATTATGTTGTCTTCACACACTTTCACCATAGTTGTTGCTAGCACAGGGGATGCCTAGATTGACGGGTCCTTCTGAGTATCTAGGTTGTCACTAGTAATTCTCTAGGCTTGCAGGTATATCTTGGTATGCTCTGTGATGTTATTATTTGGTATAATTCATATCTGACAGTTGACTAGTCATAAGAGTATTTGGTTAAGGTCTAGAGTGTGTGAAGTTTGTTGCGTTCTTGGTTGAATATCTTTTAAGTTTACCCTTCGTCACCTAAGTACCCATTTCAGTTCTCCTTGAAATTAAAGTACTCTCCTCCCCTCCTCTTCAAGGGGGGGAGAGGTAGTGAAAAAGATATGTTTCTTTTTCTCATGGAGATATTGCCTCTTTCTTGACTTCGGCAACCCATTCTCTTCAAGGAGAGAGGAGGATTGAAGAGAATTTATGTCTGTGTGAATGAGCTAAAGTTGATATGGAAGAATTTGTCGTTGTTATTTTCTACTGTTGTTGCTATTACAATTGCCGCTACGCTTTCAGTTGATGTGGTCATTATCGTTGCTATTGATGTGGTTGTGCCCTTTGCCTTTGCCTTGCCTTTATTTGCCCTTACTTAAAGAGAAAGTGTCGTTGGTGGGATTGCCTCAGCAGCAGTTCACGATCTTCTATTCCCTTCTCTCTTTTTGTCTTTCTTTTTTTCTTTTTCTTTTTCTGTTTAATTTTTATTTTATTCATTTTTACCTACACAAACCCTTTTAACAAGTTACGAACATTCAATGATGTGGATTTAACCCTCATCTCCACTTACTCATCCAATAATTGATATTTTGGGCGCATGAATACACCATGCCCATTGTAGAATTTTCCTGATTTGATTACGTGGTGGGAGTCCCCCACTGGGAGAGATCAAATGTATGTATAGAATGTTGCCTGGTTCTCGTGTTGTCCCAGCAACTTGGGATATATCCACCATTCTTAGCCACGTGTGTTTGTTGCTTGCACTATCATCTTCATTTGTGTTTGTCGCTATTCTACCACGTTAATATTTGGGATATTTTGTTACTTGGGACATCTCCACCACCTTTCTTAGCCACGTGTAGTGTAGTAGGTAGGGATTAATATCTCGGATATTCGCTACTCGAAGCCCATCCGAAAGACATTCCTCATCAGTATTTGACTTTTAATTTTCCTAGAATTTTGTAGATTATTATAGGCAAATGAACACTTTTTAACAGAGTGATTGCTCCCTAGATATGTTCTTTTGATCATTATTCTAGCATATACCAAGTTTATTAACACTTATGTGTCTGTCAGGTGGTGGTGATTGACTGTCTATAGTGTTTGGTGTGGGAGAGGCATCAAGAGATTGCATAGGTATCGGGTGAAGTGGTGAGCGAGTGGACTGGTTTGAAACAGTGGGCCGAATATGAGCAAGTCCATTAGGTGTAGAAGTAGTGGGTGTGTTGGTAGTTTCCAGCAGTTCGACGAAAACTCTGTCAAACTTTGGAAAAGTTTACCAAAAGGGAAAATGGGAAGAGATTGAAGGATGAGGCTCGAAATTGCAGAGTTTCAAGGATGAGAGATGAAGCTTGCTCTCTAGATGTGGGTTGTTTTAGCTAGTGATGAAGTAATGGGTGTGCTGGGTAGTTTCCGACAGCTTAACGAAAAATCTATCAAGCTCTGGAACTTTTTAACATAAGAAAAAAGGGGAGGAGATGGAGGAATAGGGCATGAAATTGCAAAGGTTTCAGATTATGAGAGATTAAGCTTGCTCTCCGAATGTGTGTTGAGATGATGGGTAGGAAATGCCTTTTTTATAGGCGATGGAAGCTATCATTTTCTAAGAAACCCTAATGGTTTCTATCCAATTTAGCCAAGCTTTTTCCTTTCTTTTTCCTCTCTTTCTTTGACTTATCTTACTCTGGTAAAATTCTCTCTGCCCAATCTCACAAAATCAGGGCTTTTTGAGAGCTTAATGCTCTTCCCACAGCTGCCTCGGTGGAGAACTCCTATTCCCAGCCATCTCCTTCCTTTCTTTTCCTCCTTTTTCCATGGCCAAGTATGATGAGGGAAAGAAATGGGTATACATGCTGGTTCGAAAGGTGACTCCCTTCCTAATAGTCTGCGCGCCAATATCCCCCGGTCCTTTGGATGTTTTTGCTTGAAACTTGTTCCCTCCCATGTGTTGGAGCCTCCCAACAGCTCACACACATGGATATTTTGGCTTTCATCGTGGCTTTTGTTTTCAGCTAGGTGCTGGAGATTTGCAGATATTTTCTTAGGTTGCTTGGGCCTTCTGGGACAATAAGTTGGTTTATCAAGTACATAGGCTAACTTGATCAATTGTTGGGCTATTTTGGTTGAAATGATGGCCTACTTTCTCTTTTATACTCACCCACATATTTGGGCCTAAGAAATGGGTTTCAGTTCCTGGGCTCCCAAGCAACCCTGGACTTCCATTTCTTGACCCATCAATGGGTCTCATGACAATTCATTACCATTCATACCACAACCCACTCAAGCAAGCCCCTGGCATTTGAGTGGCTTGGGCCCACTTAGGCTTTTAGCATGGTTGGGGTGGGAAATAATGATTTCCCGCTTGGCATGTCATGCTTTTCTATCATGATGCTTGACGGGATAATTAGCATGGGCTCATAGAGCTAGTGTATTTTATGATATTTATCTCAATCCTTAGCATGATGGATTATTTATTTGGCATGACACATGGACTGTGACTTATGCATGGTGGACTTTCGTGTGCTCCAAATTGAGTCTTTTCTTAATAATGTGTCGTATTAGGCCGGGAATTTATTCGGACCCAACCGTGGATTTTTTGAGCCTCAACACTAGGCTCATCAACATAACTAGGTGGGTTAGACGAATTGGGCTCAACACCTTGGTGGTTGACGAGAGCCTTGAGTTCATTAGCAGGTGGTGTTAAATTGGGCTCAGTTTGTGTTGACGATGGGCTTGGTGCAGGTAGTGGTGGAAATTGATTAATGTGGTGGATCCAACGGAGTTGGGCCGTGGACTGTGTTGGTCCTAGTATGGAAAATTAGTCTCATCAAAGGTCACATGGCGAGAAATAAAGACCTGATCTGAAATCAAATCTAAACAACACTAACCTTTGTAGTGATTGTTATATCTAATAAATACACATTTAATTGATTTAAATGATAATTTGTTGGTGTTGTAAGGAACTATATGAGAGAAACAGACATCCAAAACTTTTAAGAAATCAATAATCAGGTGGACATTGAAAAAGCTTCTCATACGGTGATATGCGTCCAAGTGTAGAGGAGGGCAAGAAAAACTGCCATAGAGAAAGCTTCTAACCAAAGAAGGAAGCTGGGCAAGAAGATCACAGGAATTTGTTCTTGAGTGTTGCATTGTATCCCTCCATGATAGACTGGAAAAATAAGTTCATTTCCTTCATTAGTCTGAGTGTTCTCCTCAGGCCCAGAAAAACAAACCTTAAAAAAAAAAAAAAATTAACCAATCTAAAAATTTGTCACAAAAAGAAACATGAATTGGTAACTGTTAATTAAAAAGTTCTTCTTAACCTTTGGTCTTCACTCAATTTGCAAATAACACAATAATCCCTGCCTTTCAAACCCACAAGGGGCCTAAGCCTCTCAGTCAGATTTTGCATAATGATGACATATCTATAGAGAATTTATTCAATAATGGATATTTCTTTAAAGAATAATCTATCGAATCTCATAACATGGAGAGATAATTATTTTCCAAAAGCCACAAGAGACCTCAATTTCTGAAATTCTTGTTACAGTAATTCCTCAAAAGCTCCTTCACCCAGCCAATCATGGCCAAAAGCTCCTCAATAGCCAGTCATCGCCAAAACCAAAAGTTCCAGCCATCTGTATAAATAGAAACCAAAGGGCATAAAAGTAAGACAATTTGTAACAGATATAAGTGAAAACAATAACCTATTACAGCTAGCCAACATGCTAATCTAATGCACAACAAGAAGAAAGACAGATTCAGATCAAACACTTTCCTCAAATTACACCAATCAGTAGTGACACCAAAAAAAAAAAAAAAAAAAAAAAAAAAAAAAAAAAAAACCAAGGTTATAATGCAACTGCAAGCCCATTCCCAGATCTTTAATATTGACTGACATGAAATCCACAGTAATTAAGTGTCAAAATGGTAGTCATTAACGATATGGCATGAAAATTAGAAAACACTATCAAGTAAATGAGCCAAGTTTCGACCCCGCATTCATAATATTGTAGCAAATTCACAATCAGACCATTCAAACCAACAGGAAGAGAAACTAAAAAGAAAATCATTCCAATTATGGTAGCAATGTTAGTTCTATTTCACATGTAATCTATAAGCACTAACCTTGAGAAGCCATTAGAGCAAGCACAGCAACAGCAGCAAATACCACACGAACTGGCCTTGGTCTTCCTCTCTCTATGCACTCTAAATCTCTCCTATATGGGTAGGAATATGAGTCTGTTTTCTGTGTATGAGAGTGGGGACCGAAGCCTTAGTTTTATAGGTGAGAGCCTTGAGGTTCCTAGCCCATAAAGGAATCCTTAAAGCTTATCCTTATCACCTCCCGAATACATAGCCTAATATGATAGATATTCCACAAGTGAGACAGAGCTTCAACTCTATCATACTTATCCGTGTATACCCAGTTTATCTCTCCCTTGTATCCCTGATCAGATTGGATTCCTAAATGGATGTGAACTCAAATAGAGTTCTTACAAGCAAAACTCACAAGACAGAAAATAATCCCCAAGTTGCTGATCCTCTAGGCAATCATGTAGCTAACCAATTCAAATTGCAATGCCAAACCCACATCTAATACTAGCAAAGCTACTTCTGCTTTGCATTTCGTAACAAAAATAAAAATAACCAAATCAACTTAAATGTCTAAGCATGCGTGCATAACACAATTATTGGATTAGTACAAGGTGAATTTAGCAAAATTAAAAAAACTCAAATAAATCAGGCAAAAAGATTTGAGCTTTTCTCGTTCTTTTTCTCTTTTCAGAAAATTTTCTCAATAACCAAATAAGGGAACTAGATGAAAAAAAAAAAAAAAAAAGGGATGCCAAAGGCCGTACCCCACTCATCTTCTTCATCAAGAGGTTGAGAGATTGCACTGGAGAGGGGTCCATGGGACGCAAATGATCATGGATTTGACCAGCCATAGGACGTAAAAGCCCAGATCAAGATCAATCTAATAGCTCAAATCCAAACACAGCAAGTGAAGGGCTAGGGGGCGAGAGGGCGAGAAAGAGAGAGGAAGAGGAGAAAGAGATCTGTTACCTTGAACGAGTAGGTCAGAGAGAGCAACACAAAGAGGGAGACAGCGCTGATGGAGGAAGAGAGAACTGCCAGAAAGCGTTGAGAGAGAGAGAGAGAGAGAGAGAGAGAGAGAGAGAGAGAGGGAGAGCGCAGAGGAAGCTGCGAGAGAGACAAGAAAAAGTGAGAAAAAGTGTTGGGGCAATAAGTATGTATTTATAGGTTGTATTTATAAAATGTGCGGGTAAAGATGGTATTTGTAGATGAAGTTTGGATTACAGGGGCTTTGAGTGGTATTTCCCAATACTCATCGCATGCATTGATCCTAGGACTCCCAACAACTGACTTGTCTTTTATTTATGAATGCTGCTATTTTCACTTTTGATTGTTGTAAAAGTTTGAAGGTGGAGTCCACAGTTTTGGTATCACATGCATGGAGGAAGTTTCCTTGCATCTTCCAGGAACTTTCTCTTCCCTGTATTTATCAATTCAGGAAGTTTCCTTGCATCTTCCAGGAACTTTCCTTCCCTGTATTTATCAATTCAGGAAGTTTCCTTGCATCTTCCAGGAACCTTCCCTTCCCTGTATTTTGCCTAAACATTAGCCTATAAATAGGCATACCAATTGTAAAGGGGAGGGTGACCAACGGAGAAAAGAAAGAAAGGGGAGAAGAGAAAAAGAAGAGAGAAGAAGAAGAGAAAAGAAGAAAGAAAAGAAGAGAAAAAGAAGAGAAAAGAAGAAGAGAAAAGAAGAAAGAAAAGAAGAGAAAAGAAGAAAGAAAAGAGAGAAGAAGAAAGAGAAAGAAAATTCAGTGAGCCTCACATATTGTAAACTCTAAAGTTGTAGCCCTATTATTTTATATAGTGAAAAAGTTACTGCTGCTGCTCTTCGAGGACGTAGGCATAGCCGAACCTCGTTAAATGCTGTGTCTCATCTACTTTACGTGCAGCTCAATATTCATACATATTCCAGGTTATTTTTATAACACGTTATCAGCACGAGAAGCTCTCAGGTATAATTTTTGTGCTGCACTATTATCTATACTACTAACCACTAACAAAAATGGACCCTTGGTAATACTAAACATATTATCAGTGGGAGACCGTTACTAATACTAACTTTTTTCTTATTTTATTCGGTGGTGGTTTTAACCCCACATTTATTTACTATATGGTGTAGGTCTATTACCCATACATGCACCTTTACTTTATCGCAAATTTATTTTACCGCATTTTTATTTTATTTACTGTATGGTGTAGGTTTATTACCCATACAACAGTATTTATTTAAAAGGGTGGTGCGGGTTTATCGTCCACGCCTTTACTTTTATTTAAATGTATGGAGCAGAATTAGTGCCCATACAAGCACAATTTACTTTACCGCACATTTAATTTTATTTAAAGTATGGTGCGGGATTAACGTCCATACAGCAAGCAATTTAATTTATGAATTTAATTTACCGCACATTTACATTTATTTAAAAGGGTGGTGCGGGTTTATCGTCCATACCAGTAATTTATTTACCAGCAATTTATTTTATGGATTAAATGTGCTGTATGATGAGTTTTTACAGTATGCAGATCAGGACCAGAAGTTCCTTGATCCTCATCATACAATTACATCAGGACTTGAAGATCCTTGATGATGATATTAATATGAGAGCTGGCAGTCTCTCCGGTACTGTATTTGTAAACATGTGGACTTAAGGGTCCTTGATCCCTGACATGTAAATAAGGACCTAGAGTTCCTTAATGATGTAACAGTACCATATTGGTTCATGGTGCCGTACACATTGATGATAACTGTACTGGCAGATGAATAGATACGTATTCATGACTTGATGAATAGTACTATTCACATGAATAGTGACGTATGCATAAATATTAACCATTTTGGGTAAACCGTCACTATATACAAAAGGGAACCTGCAGTTTCATGGTGCCGTACACATGGATGATAACTGTACTGGCAGATGAATAGATACGTATTCATGACTTGATGAATAGTACTATTCGCATGAATAGTGACGTATGCATAAATATTAACCATTTTGGGTAAACCGTCACTATATACAAAAGGGAACCTGCAGTTCCTTAAACTCATGGATGAGCAATTAAATGAGATGCCAGAAGTTCCTCAAGATATGGACAATTATGTAAGGACTTGAAGTCCAGAAATATGTACAGAAAATTGTAAAAATGTCCATACCATGAGAATATGTGGCTTTGGCCTGAAGTTCAAAATTTACAGTGTTGAGAACCTGAAGTTCCAACAATTAAATGGACAACCCTTGAGGTATTATTGCAAATTGTGGTATGCCACATATTTCTTTGGCATAAGAAGATGATGAATTTAATAAAGTTCGATTTTGTTATAATCGACACCTCAAGGAAGAAATATATTTTGTGTGTTGAAATAAAAAATTCGTTGATAGCAAATTAAATTTTGGCCCAAGTTTAAAGAAGTTGGGCCCATAGCTAAAATGGTTTTGTGGACTTGTTGCTAAATTGGCTTAGGCCCAAATGAATTAATATTAATATTTTTACAAGAAAATATTAAGCATTAACAGAACATGTACGTTGAGTTGAGTAGTGACTGAAAATGGGAAGTTACTCCCACCCACATACGTGAGGCAACAACTGGCTCCACTATGTCAGTTCCTCTTGGTCTATAAAAAGGGACCAAAGGATGCAAAAAAAGAGAGGAGAAAAAGCACCAAATTGCTGCAGAAATACACAGAAAGAAAAAAAAACTGCTACAGAAATCCAAAGAAGAGAAGCAAGCAAAAGAGATACGAAGCTCTGTCATAATACCATTCAGAAGGTATAAACAAATTCATTTGAGTATCCTTTTATGTACAACTGACTTGCAAGCAAAAAGATATGTATGTGAGGCCATCGTACAGAAGTTTGAACTTCCTCCATGTTTGATATCAAGAAATGTATCATATCAACAGAGACTTCAGCAGTGGAAAAAAATGCAAACAAATCCTCCCAAATTGGCAATAGCTGTGCTACTTACACAAAGAGAGCTCTCACAAGGACCTCTCTGTTGTGAATTACAGATGGGCTTCTGCAAGAACTCCACTGTACAAGTGCTGTGAACACCTTGTGAGTGTCCATAGGCACATTGTGGTACTCAGAGAAGACCTTGCGAGTGTTCTTGAGTACCAAAAAAAAATAGAAGACATCAACAGACCAGACGCTTTGTTACTTGCCCAACCCACCTTCAGCAGAGCAAAAATTCTGCAAACAGAAATTAATGATTGCCAGAAAGCTTACAGAGACTGATGATTCACACCCACGAAGGTCACCAAAGCAGCATTCCTCTGCAACAAGTTGCAGAAACCACAAAGGGTTCTCACTCTGTCACTGGCACTATGATAGCCCTTCCCAAAAGATCTCAGTCTGCAATCAAATGAAGAAAAAATGCACCGAAGCATCATACCATTGTTACCAAGAGACCGGAAGGAAGCAGAGAACTCAAAATTGTCTTTGGACCCAAAAAAATGCAGTCAAGTCTTCAAGGAAATGATGAAAACGAAATCACAAGCAAGATTCAAAAAGAGATGATTTTTCTTTTCTCTCGACACCAAAGGCCAGACCCCAAATTAGTGTCTCAGGCAAAAAGTAAAAGGAAAATGGCTCACTAATTTCAGGCTAAGAAGCCTCCTGTGTTGCGGCTGTTGAAGAACCCAAAAGCAAACTTAAGCCAAAAACAAAGAAGCTGAAAGAGAAACAAAATTCAAAAGAGAAGAAGAAAGACTTGCCAAAGCTAAATGGATGCACAGCTTGCTGCCAGCAGTTTTTCTTCAGACCAAAATTCGGTCTTTAGACCAAAAAAATGAAGAAACTTGTTGCTCAAAGAAAGCCCTCCTGCCATGCCCAAGATTGAAGAAGAAAAGCAACCAAAAAAAAGAGAGTTTCGTATTACTGAAAGAAACCAAAACAAAACAAGGAAGAAAAAGCCAAAAAGGGACAAAGCAAAGGAAAAGTACCTTTGTACTTTGACAAACTGACGTGTTGCCTTTAAACTCCCATATTTCCAATGGGTTATGTAGTCCAAGTCTGCCTTCAAGTTCCCAAGACCTCATATTAATATTTTAATGATTTATGTAGTCTAAACAGATATGAGCAAAGCAAAGGTCTTGCTTTGGTTTTGGCGTCTAAGACTCTAGGCTCCATATTGATTGTGGCAGATGAGTGGCTGAAGAGATATATAATTGGGTCCAGTTTGAATTGATCCAGATAAGGATGGGAGTGGCTCAGTTTGGATCGATCTCTACTACTCCAAATAGATATCGATTTCAAATGCAACTAGCTCTCAAAGTTTTTCTGACATGGACCTTTTGTTTATGGGCCAACTAAAAGACCCGAAAAACAAATTGATGGGTCGACAAAACAAATTACCCATTAACTCTCAAAAGCCCAAAATATTTTATGGGTTGGTCCAAATAAATTATGTGGTTAATGGATTAATCCTTAATGGGCTCATTAAAATGCCTTTTAATTTTCTTTGGACATTAACAATAAAAATGGTACAAAACCATTCCAAATTTTCCCATGGGTCATCTACCCTGCAAATTTCAATGGATCAAATTCAAATTTCTCAAATATACAAATTCTTTCAAGGGATCATTCATTCTTTGAAAGTCCGATCAAATTATCAAGGAACTACGTCCGGTTTGATTCCGCCAAGGATACGTAGGCAATTTGGAAATTCAACCCAGATACAACCGCAAGTCCAAACAGAATCCCTGGTGTACCTTAACCAAATTCGCCCCAAACACTTTTCCAACCATAAAATCAAATTGAATCCCTGGTCCAACCACATTCATCCAAATTCCATAAAATATTTCTCATACCAAAAATTCTTTCAAGGGGTCATTCATTCCTTGAAAGTCCAATCAAATTCTCTTGAGAACTACAAAAGGCTTGATCCCCAAAATGGGGTATGTAGGCAGTCTAGGGTTCCCTGGATGCAGCTGTAACATCAAATCAAATTCCATTATTTATTTCATTTTTCATATTGGAATCAAAGGGTTTTCTCTTTATAAAGAGATTATAATTAAGAGATATTTTTTATCTTGAGTGGGTCATATTCAATTAAAAATAAAAACTCCTATTTGTAAATAAGAGTGAGATTATGTTGGGTGAATTTTTAATTTCTTTATTACACTTTTTATCTAACATTGTGAATTCCGGTTGTTAAGAATACACCGCAAAATGGATAATATTAATATAAACCTCAAATAATGAATTGAGGCTCCCCACATATTTTGTTTTATCTGGGCCGGAAGCCCATGGATCCAAATATATGAGAGATCCTGAACTTGAAGTTGTGGGTATATAGTAGTTAATGCTCTTCACTACTATATTGCGATA
The DNA here is from genome assembly GCF_000346465.2 of Prunus persica. Classification (NCBI taxonomy): domain Eukaryota; kingdom Viridiplantae; phylum Streptophyta; class Magnoliopsida; order Rosales; family Rosaceae; genus Prunus; species Prunus persica. Next base: position 20,867,574 of record NC_034014.1, read on the forward strand.
TTATCATGGCTTTTACTCAATTCATATTTCATGTCCATTTGAAAAGGGCAAATAAATTCTGAGTTTGTGCCCAGGCCAAAAGTTCCGGGCTACTATGCGATAAAATATGAAATTTGGGAGAGACAATGTGGTTATTTAAACCTATAAGGCACAAGGTTCCAAATCATCATTTTGAAAAGACGTAAAAACCACAGGTGCAAGTTTAAGAATATGCGCAATTATTATAACAGAAAAGGGGCATACAACAGATAGATTTTTTCCTGCAATGAAGGTGCAGGCCCTGTAAAATCTATAAAAATTACATTATGTCCTGGAAGCCTCTGAAGGAAGATGATGGCGCCTCTTAAGCTTAGCCATGAGCTTCTCATGGTCTCCCAAAATTCTTTCATTCGAGACCTGCAGCATGTCTAGCCTTCTCAGTGTATCAACAGAGTACGAACTCACCAGTTTCAACAAGGCATTATTCTCTCCTTTAAGTTTCTCAACCTCCTGTTGAGACTCATGAAGCATTCTTTGGAGAGACGAATTTTCAGTTGTTAAATTCTCAACCTCGTTTGCTCTGGCACGCAAACGATCAGCCATGTTAGAAACAGAAACAGCACTCTGAATGCTAAAAGCCATTGAGTCATCAATAGCCTCTTCCTCTGATCTCCCCGTCAACAACATTTCATCCATTGGAGTAATGAAATTCCTAGCTACTATGACAGCAGTAGCATCATTCATCATCACAGAATCATTAACTGTGAGATGACGATTTTTGGATACAAAGGATGGACGCCAAACTTGGGCGTCACTGGTTGTTGTGGGAGCATCATTTAAATTGAAATAATTTGGGCAGGAAGAAGAGGAAGCCATTTTTTTTTTAAGAAGGTTTCGAAGAAAGTCTTAGGAAAACTAAAGTTTCAGAAAATGAAGAAATTTGAGTTGAAACGCAGTTGCTCCAATCAAGTTTTGCAAAGACCATATCTATAGGAGGAAATATGGCTACTGTTTTTCAGGACCCCAATATCTTCTCGAATCCCCATATTATCTTTTTCTTTCCCAGAGTCCAAAACTTCACGTGGCCTCTAATAATGCCTGTCGGCACTTTCGGCGTTTTTCAAAGTATTATTTTCAAAGCCGATCTTGCTTTACGGATTTCACGGAACTACTTTTTCAAAAGTATCCCGAGAATCTCGCAATTTTCCTATGGTTAATTTGAAATTCACCGGTTCTACCTATTCATTGTATTTGTGTATAAATGTGTTACTAACGAAATTTTCTTTGCAAAAGACATCCAGTTTTCTCCATACCTAGTGATGCGATATCTACTTGTTTTTCTTATCAGTGAGCACTTAATATGCCTGAGAAGCAAGACTATCTCTGATCATCCATTCAAGAAGCAAGACTATCCCTGATCACGTTTCTACTACATCAGGAAACTGTGAAGGCGATCTTATGCTCTAATCTCCGGAAGTCCTTCTAGACTAGGAGATATGAGAGCTTATTGTCTGCTCCCACCAGCTTCCTTCCCTGATTGCTTACCTTCTCTTGCAATCAATATCACATTATTTTTGCATTTTTTCTCTTTTTATAACTCTCTGTTCATAAGAGATTTTATTTCTTTAGAATGAACATCTGAAGAATGAATCCATGAAGTAATCCTAACTATGAGGGTTATCTGTTTTGACAGAGGCAAAAGAGTTGTGATTTTTGCTCTTGCAGGATATAACTAGATCATCAAGCGCTACATTATATTTACTGGGCTGATATGAGCTTGAATGATACTTGAGAAAAGTTTCTCCCACCTAAGGATGTAAGCAATACTTGTGTTATTTTATGCTTATATACCTATTTGATATTTTATCTTGAAAGGTAACCAAATTGGGAGATAAGTCCGTTCCAAAAGAATGGCTTGTATGTATCCATGAATTATTAATGCAAATTTTACAGATTGTAAGATGGATACATTGATAATACACTGCACAGATTAAAGTCCCATAAGAACAGAATATGGGTATAACAGTGATCAATATGGGTGCACGCCTGTTGCGTAGCAAATGATATGGATTGAAGTCCCGAAAGGACAATCCTTTGACATGTCAATATTGATATTATGCACGCCTAATGCGTAGCAAATTATATGGGTTAAAGTCCCATAATATGGGATAAAGTCCCAGAAATTAATTGACATGTATGTATTAATCTGTGGCATGCCTGCAGCATGACAGATATATGGGTTCTCAATGTTCCAACTCCCTAAATGAAGATTATCCACGCCCTACTACTAAATAACGCTCCGATGGAGGTTATAATCCACATTCTCACATAATAAAAGCCCCCTGAAGTGGCTTGGGTACCCAAAAGCAAAGAAATGCTTATAATTGATGCATGCGCATGCACATGAGAATGGTGGGATCATGAATTGATGAATGACAATTTTTGGTTTTGGAGTAGCTACTCAAATCATCAATGGGCTGTGTTGATTGGAACCACGTTCAATTATTAAATGTCGACAATATCACTGGCCAAAATGGAACGAGGTAATTCCATTATAAATGAGAATGAACGTGAAAGAACAAACCACAATACGAACCCCAAAATTTGTTAATACTGAAAGTTATACTTGGGTGTTCGGAATAAAAGGGAATATACCTACTTTGTATGACACACTGTTTCTGGCAGAAATAAGGAATGTTGGGTTTTCTCCATATTTACAGATTCAATTGTGCCCCCCCTTATTACACAATTACGGAGACCAACATATTATCTTTAAGGGTTATTGAATGCACGGAGCATATCGCCAGAAGCGATTTCCTAAAGATGTATAAATAGCTGGGTAAAAACTATATAATGTGTCATAAAGCTTAATCCCTTTTAGACAAAATCCGTTGAGAGGATTGATATTGCATAAAGCAAGTCCCTAAAGGACATGTGCTTGAAGCACACAATTTGTACTCAATATTAATATGCATAAATTACCTCAATGAGTACATTGATTATAATGTGATTGCAACACATTAAAGTTTCTGCAGAATTCATGAAATATTTGTCTCGATCGAGCATTATGCCAACGAGATTCTTGCTTATACTAAGAAAGTATTAAAGTATTTTTATGAGGATTATCCGTTGGACACTTTAATGATTTTCCGGAAGTATATTGGACCGAACATCATATTTTCCAGATAGGGCTCAACTCCATCACCATCATTTTGGGATGATGTGAGGTATATTTGATGCTATCTAAGCATAACACCATATACGGGCATATTTTTTTAGTGAACTTATAAATAGCCCAAGTGTTCTAAGATATGCGGACTCAGGAAATCTCTATGGTCGCTTACTGGAAAAAGCTAGTCATGAAGTTTTCAGGGGGAGATATTCATCAGGGGGAGCATGGTATTAATAAAGACCTTCATACACTATTGACTCACAGCAGCAGTGTCAACTATGATATTCAGACAGATGATCAACAGTATGGCTTAAAGATATTTTGCCAAGCATCAGGGGGAGCGTGCTGTCAATACAGACTCTTACACACTGTACTCTTTTTCCTTCGTCCAGGTTTTTATCCCACTGGATTTTTCCTGGCAAGGTTTTAACGAGGCAGTGTCGCACGCGCGTCAATATACACAGAATTTTATGTTACACGTGATTATGTACTCTTTTTCCCTTCGACCAGTTTTTGTCCCACTGGGTTTTTACTGGCAAGGTTTTTAACGAGGCATATTCCATACCATTTGTGGTCTCCAAGGGGGAGTGTTGTAAAAGTTTGAAGGTGGAGTCCACAGCTTTGGTATCACATGCATGGAGGAAGTTTCCTTGCATCTTCTAGGAACTTTCCCTTCCCTGTATTTATCAATTCAGGAAGTTCCTTGCATCTTCCAGGAACTTTCCTTCCCTGTATTTATCAATTCAGGAAGTTTCCTTGCATCTTCCAGGAACCTTCCCTTTCCTGTATTTTCCCTAAAAATTAGCCTATAAATAGGCATACCAATTGTAAAGGGGAGGGTGACCAACGGAGAAAAGAAAGAAAGGGGAGAAGAGAAAAAGAAGAGAGAAGAAGAAGAGAAAAGAAGAAAGAAAAGAAGAGAAAAAGAAGAGAGAAGAAGAAGAGAAAAGAAGAAAGAAAAGAAGAGAAAAGAAGAAAGAAAAGAGAGAAGAAGAAAGAGAGAGAAAATTCAGTGAGCCTCACATATTGTAAACTCTAAAGTTGTAGCCCTATTATTTTATATAGTGAAAAAGTTACTGCTGCTGCTCTCCGAGGACGTAGGCATAGCCGAACCTCGTTAAATGCTGTGTCTCATCTACTTTACGTGCAGCTCAATATTCATACATATTCCAGGTTATTTTTATAACATTGATCTATTTTTCTACTTATTTTATTTTTAAAATTTGAAAAATAAATTTATTTCTTTGTAAAATGACTTGAGGCTCTAGATTCTTCAATAGAAAAAGGAGCTTGTGAATATGGTATTTTATATAGGATGTTGAGAGATTAAGGGCTAGTTTGGTATTACTGTAATGTAAAGATAATCATTGTTAGATTTGTTATGAGATAAATCAGCTGTGAAAGAAAGCAGTTTGGTGTTTGTTAAACTTTTTGTCAAAAATAATGTTGGTATAATAATCAGTTTCTGAGTGTTTGGTAAATTTTTGTGTGTAAGTACTGTAAGCTTTGTATAATGATTAAAAAGGATTCGATGTTGAAATTATTTTTGTTATTTAAGTGTTTGGTGATATTAAAACAAAAAACAAAAAAAAGAACCTGCCTCACTTTTACTTTTGCCAAAACATTCTCACTTTCAATTATACAAATCTTTTATTAAATATTTTTGTTGAGAGATACCGTAAAACAATAACATTTTTTAAAAAAAAAAAGTAAAACAAGACCCTCTATACACCCCTCTCCCTCCCCCAGCCCCACCCCGACCCACCTTCCCACAGATCCACCTTGATCTTAATGATCAACACCCTGAAAAGCTCCCACACAGTCTACAATGTCAAATCCAAGATCCAATAAAAGGAGAGTATTCTGCCAGACCAACAGAGGTTGATCTTTGCTTGCAAGACACTCCAGGATGGATGCACCTTGGCCGACTACAACATCCAAAAATAATCCACTCTCCATCAAGTGCTTTGACTTCGTGGCAGATAAAGAGAGTTGTGCCTCTCTTTGGTTGATTGAAGTTTAGGGACGAAAAACCCTCTATTGCACTATCAAATCATTCAAAGATTTCAATTTGTTGTGTGCAATAATGCTTTGTCAATGAAAATGGGAGGAGTTGGAATGAGTTGCTTTATCAAAATGTTTTGGAGGATTTAAGGAACTTAAGAAAGTAAGGTCTGAGAGGTTTTCACTTTTGAAATGTTGTGAGAAGAATGAGATGGTCTCTGTGGAAAGAAGATGAGGAATAGTGGGAATGTGCTGGTCTAGAAGAAGATGAGGTATAGATTATGTAAATTAGAAAAGTTATCAAGAATATTATAGGCATTTCATTAGAATTCATTAAAGACCACCTGTTCTGTGTTTTTGCTTTCCGCAAAAGTTGAAATAAAATCAGCCCTTGAGGTGCTTTCCAAAATCACGTTGATCGGTAGCTATTTTCTCCCAAAAGTGATTATTTCGTCTTTTAACAAACGGAATAAACTTCAAAAACTTTATCAGAAATCACCTTTTAGCTATTGCTTTTGGATTTTTTAGGACCCGAGAGAACAATTTCCAGCAATTTATAGGTTTGTTGTGTTGTATCTATTAAGTAATTTGTTTCTTTCTTTGGTAAAATATATAGTTTCATTTTTGAGTTATTTCAATTCCTATTCAATTGAGTATATTTGTATATGGTGGAATTTGACAATTTTTTTTTTTTTGGTTGCCGAAATCAAGTTTCATTAATAGAAAGGCAATGCGATTTACATGATAGTGGAACTCACAAAAATGAGTCCAAACAAATGCAACAGTAAAAGCCCGTTAGAAATAAAACTCAAACTGTTAGCGAGTCCTTATTTAGTTAGGATTTTGATTCCTTACTATGTTAGGATTTTAGTTACTTACCCATTTATCTAGTCTTGTTATAATTGAGATTTATTTCTTATTATAATTTATATTTATTTTATATTATAATTTAAATTTATTTATTATTTTATTTAAAATTCACACATTTTTGTACTTATATAAATACCTCCTTATTGAGAGAGCACTCCCATTGGTCATGCTTAGAGCTCCACTCTCATGGAATCTTATTGTTGTTCAAACTCTCTTTTCGGTAGATTTTGTTATTTGGTAACTGGTTCAGGTTGTGGCCTTCGAGGAAATTGATCTTATAATATTCAAGAGTAGGCAAGCGGATTCCAACAAAAAAAAGAGACTAGGCAGGTGGATTCCAAACAAACAAAAAAAGAGTAGGCCAGTGGAGCATCTGGAATTTGATCCGAAAAATCCGCGGGCAATCCTTGTCAGAAAGACTTTTATGAAATGGAAGTAGTGTTATTTTATTATTGTGATTATTGTGACATGCGTAATAATATTTTAGAAGAAAAGTATCATACAGATTTTGAACATCTAATTGAAAACCAATTAATAATGAGTGAACAGCTCGGGAACTTGTGGCATTACCTGTTTAACCAATATTATATGTTGGAAAGTTGACTTACCGATCACAGCACATGGAGTACACATCCTCACATGCATGGGAGAATGCCCAACAATTGTTTAATCAACGATTGTCCCAACCATGCTCATGCGTAACATCGATTTCTAATTATTAGTTGATAATCTCTCTCTCTCTCTCTCTCTCTAGTGCATCTGAGCCCAACCATGGCAGAATGCTTTTTCATTTGAAATGCATATACCATTGATTGCTCCCCAGAATCAATTTCAGATATGTTCTTTTGATTAGGGAGACTTTGGAAAAACCCAAAGGAGAGAGAAAATTTTTAAAAGAAGCAAAAATGGACAAAATTACCCTTATTTATTTTTTAATTTCCTAAGAAATCCTTTACATTTGCATGTCTTTGGTTTGAAAGTTGAGAGGTTATTCTGTCTTTTTTGAAAAAGCTTTGGCTTTTTCTAAAAGTGAAAAAAATTTTATGGGTAAAACCTAAATTTACTTTTTGATTAAGGTTATACCAAAATAAGGCCATTATGGCGTCTGCTGCAACAGACCTCTTCATTGGAAAATTTGTAGCCATTCTAGAGAGTGAAGCAGCCTCCATAGCGGGTGTTCGTGATCAAGTTGATGAGATTAAGCAGGAGCTGGTATTCATGAAATCCTTCTTAGATGATGCTGACGGCGGAGAGCAGGCACACACACAAGTACAGAAAGCGTGGGTCGCAAGCGTTCGAGACTTGGCCAATGATGTTGAAAACACCATTGATGAGTTCATGTATCACGTGTACGAGCAGCGAAATGGCGGTCGATTTGCCAGGTGGATCCACAAAACCATTCACTTTCCAAAGCACCTTTGGTATAAGCGTAAAATAGCCAACAAGTTACAGAAAATCGCGACTGCAATTAGAGCTATTACAGAGAGAAATCAGAGATATGGTGGTGGTGCAGCTGTAGAAGGAAAAAGTACTTCTTCTGAGGATATTCGCAGATGGGTGCAGAATCAAGGGGAGTCTTCTATTTATCATAAGGAGGATGAACTCGTCGGGATTGAAGGTGATAAGAACTTGTTAATGGGATGGCTGATGAACGAAGAGCAACGCCAAACTGTTGTGTCTGTGGTCGGGATGGGAGGATCGGGGAAGACAACTCTAGTTGCAAGGACTTTCAAAGATGAAATTGTACAGAGACATTTCGAATGCTATGCGTGGATTACTGTTTCCCAATCTTATGTGATTGAAGACTTACTTAGAAGATTGATCAAAGAATTCCACAAAGCAAAGAAGGAAGAGGTCCCTGCAGACATGAATGCCATGAGTTATAACGAATTGCTGGAGATTTTGATGAACTGCTTGGGAACTAAAAGGTACCTAGTTGTATTGGATGACGTGTGGGATGTCCACCTTTGGGAGAAAATAAGGTTTTCATTTCCAGATAAACAACTTGAAAGTCGAGTCATGCTTACAACTCGAAGAGAAGACATAGCATCCTCTTCTTTTGGAGTTGAAAGCCATGTTCACAAGATTCAACCGCTGGAAAGGAGTGATGCTTGGGAGCTCTTCAGCATGAAAGCATTCTCAAGTTATCAGAACAAATCTTGTTCACCTGAACTTCTGCCTTTAGCTCGGGAACTTGTGGAAAAGTGTGAAGGCTTACCACTCGCGATCGTAGCCTTGAGTGGTCTCATGTCTTCTAAGAAGTCACTTGCAGAGTGGAGCACAGTCTACAACAGCTTAAATTGGCATCTAACAAACAATTCTTTGTTAGAACCTATGAAGATGCGCATCTTGTTGTTTAGTTTTAATGATTTGCCATACCGACTGAAGCAATGCTTTCTATATTGTTCCCTTTTCCCTGAAGATCATGTGATCATAAATATTAAGCTCATCAAATTGTGGATTGCTGAAGGATTTGTTGAACATGTCGAAGGCGTCACACCAGAAGAAGTTGCAAAGAGCTATCTTATGGAACTCATTTTTCGTAACATGCTACAGGAAAGGTTTGTAGCATCCAGGCCAGCATGTAAGATGCATGATGTTATGCGGGAGATTGCTTTGTCAAAAGCAAAAAAAGAAAAGTTTTGCACTGTACATGATGGGAGTGAAACAGTAGAAGAAACTGGAGCACTCCGTTTGTCAATTCAAACAACTAATGGAGAAATTGGATCATGCACAGGTATATCACGGCTCCGTTCGTTTCTCGTCTTTGCCACTGGCGTATCCTCATTCTCTTTCTCAAATGAATTACCTTTTGACCTTAAATTGTTGAAGGCTCTAGATTTGGAGGATGTCCCAATAGATAATTTGCCAGACAGAGTAACGTGCTTATTCAATTTAAAATATTTAAATTTGGATGGAACTCTAATTAAGGAGCTTCCAGAATCCATTGGACAGCTCCGCAACCTTCAGGCCTTGAACGTCATGGACACAAATATAGAGGCACTTCCAAGAGGGATTTCCAAGTTGCTAAACTTACGCCATTTAGTTGCGGGCAGATTCATTTCCAGAAAGATAATTGGGGTAAGAATACCATCAAGTATTGGTAAGATGAAGAAATTGCAATCTTTGGCGTATATTGAATCAGAAGGAAACATTATTAGACTTATTGGAAGTATGACCCAGCTTACGTTCCTTGGCATTACAAATGTGAAAGAAAGAGACGAGGAGGACCTATGTGCCTCAATTCAAGAGATGAAGGTCCTTTCCCGCTTGCTTTTATTTGGAGCCGATGGAGAGGAATTTCTTCGAGTCGACGCATTGTCTTCACCGCCTCCCTACCTTGATAGACTTGACTTGATCGGCAAACTGGGAAAGGTACCACATTGGTTTTGTTCACTCCACTCTCTCACAATTATGAATCTGACTCAGTCTGCACTTGAAGAAGATTTACTACCTCATATTGAAGCATTGCCCTCTCTACGTTCTCTTTCGCTTGATAATGCCTCTGTTAGGAAAGAGTTATGTTTCAACAGAGGCTTTGTGAAGCTTCGGCAATTGTGGTTTTGGAATCTCGCATTATTAAATAAGATAACTATAGAAAAAGGGGCGATGCCAAATCTCGAGCTCTTAAGCATTGATGGTTGCTTGACATTAGAAACATTGCCACAGGGTATTGAGCACCTTGCTAAACTACAAGGATACAGATTTTATAATGTTTCAGAGAAGTTTAGAGAGTCCATAAACGAAGGAGGTGTGGATCATCCAAGGATGCTACTTGTCGTCGAGAGATGTAAGAAATATACGTAAGTATCTTTTATCCTTTCATTGACTTTCCTAAACTTAATGATTTGGAATATTGCACTTGTGTTCAAGAAATTGTTCTCGTTCACATCTCTGTTAATGGATGTAAAGCCATATACATTGTTTGTTAATTACAATATTGTTTTTGTCTTTTTATATATTTTGCAGAAACAAGTCCTAGGATTGAAGATTTTGTTGAGAGTGTTTGTCCCACATTGAAATGTTAAGGGACCTAGTCTGGGTTTATAAGGAGTTGTGCAACTCCCCCCATTGCCAATTGGTTTTGGAGTGGAACCTCAACTTCCTTCAGATTTTACCCATGAGTTTGGGGGTGGGAACTTGTTCGTCTTATTTTGACCCCAAGAGTGATCTAGATTGGCTTCTTATTTGCTCCTTTGAAAATCAAACAATACCCAAGTTGATGTTCATAAAATTGCGGTTGATGTTTTTGTGTGTGTTTTAATTTGCATTTAATAAAATTCGAGTTTGCATCTGTCAATTCGACAATTGGCAGATGTATGTCGATGATTAGCTTTCACTACTACAAAAAGTGAAAAAGACGACCAGAAAACAACGACGGTCTAAGTGAAAACCGTCGTGGTTTATAAAAAGACGACGGTTCTAAAAACACCGTCGTGTAATACAACCTTAGACAACTAAAAAATGGAGTTTCAAATGGCTGTTCAAAAACAACGACGTACATAATTAAACAACCGACGTCTATTTGAAACAGATTTCCTCAGTGTAAAATCAATGCCAACAAAGAACGGCAGAAGTTATGAATCGACCGACGTAGAAAGTAAAGACGACGATTTCAATAAAAACTGCCGTTTTTACTCATAAAATAACACGACGAGGTTTTCGTATAAGACGCCGTATAATTACAAACAAATCCACGGCTTTAAAATACAAAATATCGCCGTATTAAATTAATTTACAACGACGGAAAATATAAATATATCGACGTCATTCTCGTATAGTTCTACTACGTTATCTTTAAATCGTACAATAAAATTTATCGTCGTATTTATTCATTTTATACGTCGTACCTTTAATTTTAACGGTCGTCTTAATAAGAATTTTTGTTAACAATTTTTTTCTTTGATTTTCTTATCCTACGTCGGTAGATCTACTTAATGACAAGAATTGAAATAACCACGACGGTTTATATAGAACACCGCCGACATAATCAGTTTTGTCTGAGATCCCAAGGGTTACGAAATCTTACCAGATGGAACTCTGTTCCACATCATAATCTTAACAGATGACACAGATTTGCAAATATTGCGTCGTGTTAGTTTACAAATTCTAGAACATTAATTTTCCTCATTTTAAATTTCCTCGGGAAAGAAAAATCTATTTATCACGCTTTGGAATTGAAAACTAAAACTGAAAGAATACGGGAAAAAAAACTCTATTTATAATTTAAAATTAAAATCCACGTCGGTTGTAGTACACTTAACGACGTTTAACAAAATAATCTACGTCGGTAATTATAAATCTACCGCCATCTTAACTTAATATAGACGACGAGAAAAGACGACGGTAGAACAGAAAACCGCCGTTGTTTCAGTTTCTTTAACATATCTTTCTGCAGGACTTGTGTAGTTCAAAGCATTGACAATGTCTTCATCATATCTCCCAGAAACTACTGATTCAATTGCTCATGCTTTAGAGGCCATCTGAAGCCATTTCTATTCTTTATCGCATTCTTGAAACCCATCTTCTTCTTCTGAAGCTCTACGGATAAAGGAAGAGGCTATCACAATAAATCCGACGATCTTCTTAGGCAAGAAAATCAAGCAGAGGATCAGGCACATCTGATCTTCAGATTTCCCTGAGAAGCGAACTTTCCTTCGACAGCGAGTGGAGGCCAGGCTTGCATCTCTTTTGATGGAAAGCAAGGAGTATTCAGAAGCACTAAGTGTCCTATCAGGCTTGATCAAGGAAGTGAGAAGGCTAGTTGACAAGCTTCTTCTTGTGGACATATATTTGATGCGAGTAAGCTCAATTTCTCTTTGAGAAAACATCCAAATTATTGTCTTTGAGACATGAGAGACTGAGAGAGGAAGAACTTGGAACCTTAAATGTAAACCGAAAATGAATGAAAGCGACAAATTTATAGAATAAATTTTTAAAACCAACGGCGGTCCTTACAAAAAAACCGCCGTTTAAATTGTAAAATCAACGTCGGTATGATCGACGTATATTACAGAAATCCACGTCGGTAAATTAATAAAAACGACGTGTTAAATAATATACCATGACGCGAGTTATTACTTATGTACTTTAATTTTTGAGTTTACTACGACGGTACCTACAAACTACTGTCGTATTTATTTACCACGTCCGAAGTTAAATGTACCGTCGTATTTTGTAATTTATACGTCGTAGTTATATGTAACCGCCATATTATTTTTTTGAAATGGTTTTATATGTAAGCAACTTTTCGTCTACTTGACTTACACATTTGTTGTTTTTATATTCTTATTTTATTTAAATCTGTCATCCAAAAAAGAAACTTTACATATTGCAGAATATTAATTTCCTTCGTTTTAAATTTCCTCCGGAAAAAAAACTCTATTTATAACGCACTGTAATTGAAAAATAAACTGAAAGGTCACGGGAAAAAAAATTCTATTCATAATTTAAAAATTAAAATCCACGTCGGTTATATTAAACCTAACGACGTTAAATGAAATGATTCCACGTCGAATGAAAAATATTGCGTCGTTTTAGTTAAAAACGACGTAGTTAAATGTAACCGCCGTATTATTTTTTTGAAATGGTTTTATATGTAAGCAACTTTTCGACTTACACATGCACTGTTTCCAAACCCGATTAAAAATTTCAATCTCCCAGAGAAACCTTTTCGTCTTTTTTCCTTGTCAGAGCATTGTCAGAGTTTCTCATCGTCTTCCTCTCGTCTTCTTCGTCGTCTCTGAACTTAAACATCGATCATCTTCCTCTTGCTTTCATTGCACGCAAAAGGTAAGCTTTCATTTTCACTATTTTGGTTACTGTTTTGCATGCTCATACGTTTTTTGTTTGAAAAATCTTTTTACCTTTTTTCTGGCCAAAATCATTTTACTTCTTTCCAAGTTTGATAAAATATACAGACAAAGAGAGAAAGTTTCCAACTTTGAAGACAACTACATCAACTAAATAAGACGACGGTAGACCACGACGGTTCGTCAGTTGTTCTAGCGTCGTCTGAAAATTGACAAAGTTGTTTTTAAAATAATAGTCTTTTTTTATATGCTTGTTTAATTGCAGGTTTGATTTCGCTGAACAATGGTTTTTGTTTTTCCCTTATTTGATAAAATATAAAGAAAAAGAAACTAGGGTTGGTATCTAATATAGACGATAAAATATAAATAATAGTTTACCACGACGGTGTATTACTATTGACGTCGTGTGAACATATATACCACGACGTTATATAAATAATGGTTTTAAACATTTATTACGTCTGAGATTATTTCATTGCGTCGTCTAAAATCATATCATACGTCGTATTTTTTTAATACCGTCGTTTGTGTTCTTAATGTTTTCCTGAAATATTTTCACTTGCAGTTTTGTCTGTTAAAATGGTTTCTCAACAACAAACTAAGGATTCTGGCTCCAAGAAGCTTGGAATGGTAGCTCCTCAAGATAAGTCTTCGAAGGAGATGAAGTCTTCGAAGAAGATGAAGTTTGCTTCATCATCTGCTGAGACAGAACAAACCAGCCAGACAACAATCTCAGATGATTCAAAGACTGGTCGAGGTATGAGCACAATGCCTCGTGTTGTGAAGAGAAAGCTTCAGAAACTGAGGCCAATTGTTGAGTACAATAAAAGGGGGAAAGGTGTTGGCCAAGCACATATTGAGATGCAGTCGTATATTGGTGTGTTGGCACGCTCCAGGATCCCACTTGTGGACAAGAAATGGTCCCAAATCCCCAAGGATATAAAGGAGCAGATTTGGGAAGCAGTTGACATGGCTTTTGTCGTAGGCCAAGGGGGCAAGACCTCTGTTTTAGCTTTTGCTTCCAAGAAATGGAAGGATTTCAAGTCTACACTAACGAGGCATTATATCCTTCCATACACCAATGACAGGGAGAAATTAAGCCAACCCCCTGAAACATATAAATTCATAGAGAAAGCACAATGGGATGCCTTTGTAGCTTCAAGGCTATCCAAAGATTTTGAGTCTGTGCATTCTCAACATACACAGATTAGGGAGAAACTCGAGTACAATCATCGATTGTCTCGAAAAGGATATGCTGGATTGGAGGATCAATTGGAGGAAACCATGCCTGGGGTAGAAATTGATCGATCTACCTTATGGAAGAGAGCTAGACAGGACAAACATGGTAACATCCCTGATCCAAAGGTGGCAGAGAAAGCAAAATTAATTGTAAGCCTACTATCACTCTGTTTTAAATTTTTATTAAACTGTGAATTATTCTTATTACGTCGTATGTTATATTTTTCGTCGTGTGAATGATATTACCACGTCGAAAAGTTTTTAAAAACGTCGTTAAAGGTCTAAATAGGAATCACTACTATGTTTTCTGTAATTACAGCATAAGACGTCGGTGGTTCATTTTCGCGTCGTGTGAATGATATTACCACGTCGAAAATTTTTTAAAAACGTCGTTAACGGTCTAAATAGGAATCACTACTCTGTATCTTTAATTATAGCATAAGACGTCGGTTGTTTATTCATTTCGTCGTTTTAAATAAATAACCACGTCGGTATAACTACCGTCGTGATAAGTTATAATAACGTCGGTTTATACGTTATTGCGTCGTGTGAAATTATATAATACGTCGTTTGTACATAAATAACCGTCGTGTGTTTTTTTGTTTATCTTTTTTTAGGATGAATTGCAGAAACAAGTCTCGGAAGGCAAAGTCAGAGTAGATGGCAGCAATGATGTGCTGACCATGGCTTTGGGCCCCGAGCATCCAGGCAGACTGAGGGGAGTTGGTGCTGGTGTTTCCCCAAGGCAATATTTCAATTTGCCCAAACCACAGAGGGTGAGCTTTGACGACCGTTTGAAGGACAGTTTAAGAGTTCTCCTTCAAGAAGAGACTAAAAAGATGGAGGCTAAGGCAAGGGAAGAGGCCTTAAGGATGGAGGCTAGGACAAAACAATTGGTAGAGGCTGAGAGGGAGCATTTCCTGAGTCAGCTTTCCCAATTAATTCCCAATTTTGATCCAAGCATGCTTAAACCAAGAATTAGCCAAAGCCCCAAAAATCCAATGTCTGACAAAGCTAGCTGCTCTGGAGGTGATGTGAGATCCCTACATTTGGAGGATGATACTGCCAAAATGGGGAAACATCAGCCAGATGAAGAGAAGGAAGAAGAAAAAAGAGATGAAGAGAAGGAAGAAGAAAAGGAGAAAGAAGATGAAGAAAAGCATGACGACAAGGTATGTTCACATAACTTTGCCTTTTTTATTTGTTTTTCAAAATTTCAGACGTCGATATTTTTATTTAATCCGTCGTTTGTTTAAAACTTAGACGGCGGAATTTTTTTAAGACGTAATAAAATATTTAAACGACGGTTTTTGCACCGTCGTTTAAATGGTTTCAGACGACGCTTTATTCATAAAACCGTCGTCTTTATTGAATTACCACGACAGTTTTTTCACCGTCGTTTAAATACTTTTAAGACGACGTTTTATTACTTAAACCGTCGTCTTTATTGAATTACCACGTCATTTTTTTTATTTCTTTAAACAGGTTATTGAAGTTGGTGCTTATTCAAAAATGGAGGCGCCATCTTCTTTAAAAACCCTTTGTCGTTTTGTGGAAACGACACTCCTGCCTGAGGATAAGACAGTCCAATTTACAATTGATAAGGAGGTGTTTGGTGGTGAGCGCGATACCTTCCTCCTGCCTGAAGATATTACACAATTTGCAGGCATGGAAGAAATTGGAGCTACTGTATTGGCTGTATATATGAGGTTTGTACTTCTAAAATAATAACTCGTTGGTTTATATATTGCGTCGTCTTAACTAACTAACCACGTCGTCTTAACTAACAACCGTCGTGATAAATATATTATAACGTCCTCATCTATTTCAGTACGTCGTGTGAAATATTATAATACGTCGTTTTTTTATACATAACCGTCGTGTTTTGTGTGCTGACTTGTTTATATTATTTTATTTGTTTAGGTACTTACACGATGTTTTGAAAAAAGCCAATATGTGCAGTATGGTTGGCTTTATCGACCCTGCTACAGTTAGTGCCAACTCTGGCACAATAACTGAAAGATCACGACTCGTAGCAGCTCGACTTCAGAAGACAGACGGTGAACAGATTTTCATGATGCCTTACAATCCAGGGTTAGTCTCCTTAGGATTTTGTTTTTATGATTTTCAATAAATGACAGCTTATAAACTAACCACGTCGGTGTTTTATTTTATTTAGTCGTTTGAAACTACTAACCACGTCGGTATTTATTTATCGTCGTGATAAATATATAATGTCGTCGTTAGCTACTTTACTTCGTCGTGTGAAATACTATAATACGTCGTTTTTGTAAATAACCGTCGTTTTTATATTAATTTTGTGCAGCCGTCATTGGATTTTGCTGATTGTAAGAGCAAAGAGAGAAACCGTCTATTTTCTGGATCCTCTGCCAGGAAATCGTGTGGTCGATGAAGAGGCCAAAAACATCGTGAACAGTGCTTTAAAAATATATAATACCCACATAGCCCGAGCAGGACGTAAAAATGTAATTTGGAAAACTCTCTCAGGCACACCAAAGCAACCCAGCAATGTCGAATGCGGGTATTATGTAATGCGCTTCATGAGGGACATCATCATGGATCCTTCCTTGGGGTTTGAGAATAAGGTAAGAAGAAATTACCTTCATACATTTCACGTCGTTTTTTGTATTATCAACGACGGTCGTGTAAAATTAACGTCGTTGAATGGATATACTACGTCGGTTATGAAAAATATCGTCGTCTGTGATTGAATTTCTTTTTATTTATAAACCCTAATAGTCATTGTTTATGCAGTATGCCAAGGGAAACCAGGAAGCTTCATACCCCCAAGAAGCCATTGATGAAGTCCGGAATGAATGGGCAGAGTTTGTTTTCCAAATTATTAAACAGGGCAATTATTGAACACTTGATATTTATGTATAATGTACCAATTTTCTCTATAATATGTAATGTAAAAATTTGTTGAGGTTTTCTTAAATTAAAAAAAAAACAAACATACAAATTGCTTAACCGACGTGTAATACTTTTCCAACGACCTAATAAAGTCAATAACCGTCGTATTTTGTTGTTGCGTGTTTTAAACAAATACGACGTAAAAAAATAGTTAGACGACGTTCTTTGAACAATTGAGTCGTTAATGGTTTACAATATCTTCAATTTCTTAAGGGTTCAGGGTATAATCGACGACGTTTATGTAACGACTGCGGTTAAGTCGTAAAATATATATTTTACGTCGTATAGTTAAATAGCCGCCATGGTTTCTCATTTTAACGACGTCATTTTAACGACTTAGTAGTCTATTACAATTTACAACGTCTACAATTTATTTAACACCGACGTGGTTTGTTGTATGGTAAGAATATTTTATTATTTTTATATCAAAATATTCAAAATAAATATAAAATAAATCAGAAAATTGAAAAGTCAACTCCTATGAAGTCATTGATATATTTTCTTCCACATAAACCTTGAAAAAATTCATTTTGAATAACAAAAATTTAAAATGACCATCCAAAACAAAATTGTTTTGATGAGTCATAAAATCACTTCTAGTTTTATGGTTTAGGGTTTAGAGTCTAGGGTTTAGAGATTAGGGTTGTTATTTATTGGGGTTTATTTTTAAAGTATAATTTTTGGGTAGTCTATGTTATATGTTAGGCTTTAAAACCATAAAACCTTTTATAAACTTAATTTTTTAAATTGTATAATTTAATTTTATGGGTTTAGTGTATTAATTTTTAACGACGGTGGTTGGGTCGTGGAATACATATTTTACGTCGTACAGTAAAACATACGACATGGTTTACGCTTTAAACGACGTCATTTTAATATGTAAGTCGGTTTATATAATTTACAACGTTTTTAATTTCTTAACACCGACGTGGTTTCTCATTTTAACGACGTCATTTTAACGACTTAGTAGTCTATTACAATTTACAACGTCTACAATTTATTTAACACCGACGTGGTTTGTTGTATGGTAAGAATATTTTATTATTTTTATATCAAAATATTCAAAATAAATATAAAATAAATCAGAAAATTGAAAAGTCAACTCCTATGAAGTCATTGATATATTTTCTTCCACATAAACCTTGAAAAAATTCATTTTGAATAACAAAAATTTAAAATGACCATCCAAAACAAAATTGTTTTGATGAGTCATAAAATCACTTCTAGTTTAATGGTTTAGGGTTTAGAGTCTAGGGTTTAGAGATTAGTGTTGTTATTTATTGGGGTTTATTTTTAAAGTATAATTTTTGGGTAGTCTATGTTATATGTTAGGCTTTAAAACCATAAAACCTTTTATAAACTTAATTTTTTAAATTGTATAATTTAATTTTATGGGTTTAGTGTATTAATTTTTAACGACGGTGGTTGGGTCGTGGAATACATATTTTACGTCGTACAGTAAAACATACGACATGGTTTACGCTTTAAACGACGTTATTTTAATATGTAAGTCGGTTTATATAATTTACAACGTCTTTAATTTCTTAACACCGACGTGGTTTTTCAGTCGTCGTTATATAAAAAATTCAAAATAAATTTAAAATTAATCCGAAAAATGAACGGCCTTACGTTCTTAATCCGAAAAATGAAGTTTCCGTCGTGGAATATTAAATTTACGTCGGTACTTGTAGAACTTTCGCCTTGGTTTTTCTTTCGACGTTTTATAACGCGCGCGCTCTAAAAATTTTCGCGCGACCTAAATTTTTTTAGATTTGGCTCTTAGTCTTATACTTTGATCCCTGAAACCTAAAATTTCAGATTTCACGCGACATAACATTTCGCTCTCTCACTTCTGCTCTAATTAAAAGTTGCACTCTCCAGGCTCGTCGAATCTGTGAGCTCGTCCAACCTGTAAGTATAAACCCTATCTTCCCCTTGTAAATTCATTGAATGATATTAGGTTGTTTTGTTAAAGGGTTTTATGTGTATGCTTTGCGATCTGTTAATAATGTGCTTATAGGTATGGGTTCATGGATTTTCTGTTTAATGGGTTCATGACAAGATCAAATAAAGGTGTACTTTTGCTGGAAATCAACACAAAAAGACACATCACCAACTTCCAAATGATTTCCAGCAAAAGGACACCTTTATTTGATCTTGTCATTTTCCGCTCTGGAGAAGGTGCAAAGTGCACCAATGCTTATAGGTATGGGTTCATGGATTTTCTGTTTAATGGGTTCATGGATTACATTATCTGTTATGTTGAATTGGGAATGGATTTAATTTTGTCGTATCTTTTAATCACCCTATGTTATGTTGAATTGGGAATGGATTTATTGTTTTCATGCTTGGTTTCATGTATATGTTGGTTTCTTGCTTGGTTTCATATATATGTTGTGTTCTTAATGGGTTTTGTGTTCTTGAAAATAAACTGAGACACGACGAATTTTAAGGCTTACGACGACGATTACACGACGGTTTTTTTAAACTACCGTCGTTGTATTACTTATACACGACGGTTTTTTCATAAACCGTCGTTTGTATTACTTATAATAGACGACGTCTGTTGAAAATCCGTCGTCTATATATGCCAAATACGTCTGTTTTTGTTTAAAACCCGTCGTCTCTGTTGTGTATTACTTGCGATTAGATCATTGTATAATCTGCTATAGTGATGGTCATTGCCTGTATTTTCACTTTATTATAGATAATAGGTTATAGTGTCGGAGATGGATAAGTCATGGATGCACTCGGATAGAAGATCGAAGGCATATGAGTTTGGGGTGGAAGCATTTTTGAACTTTGCTGTAGAAAATCTTCTAACTACAACACATATCCGTTGTCCATGTGTTAAATGTGTTAATTTGAAGTTGTTTGGGGTTGGAATTATAAGGGATCACTTATACTTTAATGGAATTGACCAAAGCTATAAGAATTGGACATTTCACGGAGAACCTTGGGAAGCAACTACTAATGCTAGCAGAAATGTTGAAGAAGATGATGGCCATAGTAGGTACAGTTTTGTGTCTGAAGAAATTGATATGGATGATAATGATTTTGGTGATTTTGGTTCGGATCCGTATGAGTTTGCCAATGTGATTGGGGATGGAGATCAACCAGTGTACCCTGGTTGTAGAAAGTACACGAAGTTATCGGCATTAGTGAAGTTGTATAATTTGAAGGCAAAACATGGGATGAGTGATGTCTGTTTTACAGAATTATTGATACTTCAAGGCGATTTGCTTCCAGAAGGAAATACAATACCAACCTCCATGTATGAGGCTAAAAAGACTTTGTGTGCATTGGGGCTGAGTTATGAGAAAATGCACGCATGCCCCAATGATTGCATCTTGTATTGGAAGGAGTATGAGGATTCAACTAATTGTCCTACTTGTGGTATCTCAAGGTGGAAGGAAGGCAAAGATGCAATCTTGAAAGAGGGTGTGCCAGCGAAGGTGGTGTGGTATTTTCCCCCAATTCCAAGGTTTAAAAGGATGTTTCAATCACATGAGACAGCTAAGAGTTTGACTTGGTGGCATGTTGCTAGAAAATCAATTGACGGTCAGATGTCTCATCCGGCGGATTCCCCGTCTTGGAAACTTCTTGATGATAAATGGCCTGAGTTTGGTAATGAGCCGAGAAACTTGAGATTGGCTCTTTCATCTGATGGATTCAATCCCCACAGTTCTCTAAGTAGCAGATATAGTTGTTGGCCGGTTATCTTAGTTACATATAATCTCCCTCCATGGCTGTGCATGAAACGAAAGTTCATGATGTTAACCTTATTGATTTCCGGTCCTAAACAACCCGGAAATGATATAGACGTCTACTTGGAGCCTTTGATTGATGATTTAAAATCCTTGTGGGTTGGGATTAGAGGAGTGTATGATGCACATAATGGAGAATACTTTACACTCAGAGCTGCATTAATGTGGACAATTAATGATTTCCCCGCCTATGGAAACTTATCTGGTTGTGTTGTTAAAGGATATAAAGCTTGTCCAATATGCGGCGATGATACACCTAGTCACAGGTTGAAAAATGGCCACAAAATTTGTTACATTGGGCATAGAAAATGGTTACCAATCAATCATCCATATAGGAGGCAACGAGATGGGTGTGAAGATATATGGATTGAATGATGCTTATGTAATTGGCAGTGTATGACATTAATTTTGTAATATATTGTAATGTGATTTCTTCACTTTCTACGTTCAAATAAAACACGACGTTATTGTGAATCAGTTATTCAGCATATTTACCGACGTCTTAAAGCAACGTAACAATGAAGAACCACGACGCTATTGTGAAGCAATTATTCAGGATATCACGTCGGTGAAGGATAAAGAACCGCCATGTAATTCAAAATAACACGACTCCAATCCCATAATACCGACGTCTAAAAAACGAGATATGTAATCTGAACGTTAAAAAATACGACGTCATCATACATTTTCCACGTCGCAAGTTCTTTTATAAACGAAGAGGAACGAAATTAATTCCGACGGAAATTCATTATAACCGCCGTCTAATAACAATTAAACGACGTTATTTGTAATACGGCTCCCATCATAATCTACGCCGTCTATATGTTCTGTAATACGGCTCTCATTTATTTGGAACCGACGTTGTTTAGACGTTCAACGTCGTCTATATTATTAAGTGCGTCGTGAGTAATGAATACATATAAATACAACGTCGACTATATAAATGTATACGTCGTAAATAATGACACTGACAACTATTTCCACGTCATCTTTTTTAGATAAAATCGAAGTGGAAAATTTATTTCACGACGGTTTTTTGTAAATAAGAGACGTTGTAGAACTTTAGCAGACTAAACACGTCTGTTTTTATTGTTTTCCGACGTTGTTGTATTTAACAACGTCTAATATTTATGGTCGTTGTTTGTTTCTGAAAATAGGACGTATAAATTTTTTAATACGACTCTCATATATTTGTAACTGACGTTGTTTAGTTTTTCAACGTCTACTATAGAAACACATACGTCGTAAATAATGACACTGACAACTATTTCCACGTCATCTTTTATCAAAAAATCGAAGTGGAAAATTAATTGTACGACGGTTGTGTTTATATGTGCGACGTAGTAGGTATCAATAACGTCGTCTTCTAATGTATTTAAAGACGTCATATTTTTTATTGTCGTGAAAATTATATTTAACGTCGGCGTATTTTTATTGTCGTCGTTGTATGTCTATCTTGCGGCCTTGTTCTCTTAATATGTGTCATATTTTCCCTTTTTAACGACGGTCTTTTTAGAGAATTGGTCGTCTATTATCATCATCGATTGCTTTTTTTAGATCTTTTGCAGTACAAAGACGTCGTTTTGTATTTTTTGATGACGTTGTATTGTTTAACAACGACGGTTATTTAGCGTCGTGGTTTATGAGGGAAAAGATGACGGTGGATTCCACGACCATTGAAAAACCAAATACACGACGGTGATTTACCGTCGTCTTTTTGCTTTTTTGTAGTAGTGTTTTAAGATTTAGACCATGGATTCTTTTATATTCGGCGTGTTTGTACTTTCTTCTATGTTAATTGTGTTTGTATTTTCAGATTTTTTTCTTTGGGGTCAGATTTTGTACTTTCATATTGGCTAATTAAATAATACAGAATCATAATTGCTTTCCATGAGAAATTCTATAACACAGGAATGTCAATGTTGTGGTATCTCAAGTTAATTACGCACTATTATGTGAGGATACTAAAACACATTACAATTCATGCGTGATTGATTTGAAATACCGCAACAATAACGTCCATGACGTAGGTAAGTTTTTCATCGTATTTATCTATATATATATAAAGCAAAAGACAGAAAATGGTGTAACATTCAAAGTATCATAAAATGCCTTTGGTTAATTCAAACATTAAGAATTGAAATTATTAATTAAATGAGGATAATATGGTAAATTCATTTTTTTCATGTTAAAAAAATAAAAATAAAAATAAAATCATATAATCGGTCCTACTTTTATAGAACACTAGCATCTATGAAAGCGTTTCCGCGCCTGCGAGAGGGTTTTTTAAAAAAATTTAAAATTTATTTTAGAATTAAAAAAGATAATGGGTAGTTGTGTTCCATAAAAATAAGATCCATTATATGATTTTTCTTATAATTTTAATTTTTTTAATATGAAAAAGTGTGAATTTACCATATTATCCTCTTTTAATTAATAATTTCAATTCTTAATGTTTTGATTAACCAAGGGCATTTTATGGTATTTTGAATGTTTCACCATTCTCTGCCTTTTACTTTATATATATAGGGGTCGTTTGGCACGGCGGACTGTCATGGACTGGACTAAATTCTGGGACTGTCTCGAATTAGCTCGGATTGGCCTAAGCTGGATTAAGTACTGACCTACGTTTGGTATTGGGTCGGACTAAGATGCTGGATTGTAAAAATAGTGAAGATCTATGTTTGGTGTTATGTCAGACTAAAAATAATTATTTTAATATTTAATTTTAATTAATAAAAAATTAATAAAATTCTAATATTTAATTTTAATTAAGGCCTTTTTTACCTAAAAATAAATAAAAAGTAAGAACAATAAAATGATATTAAGTCCAACAACAACAACCAAAAAAAAAAAAAAGGGACCGTTATATAAAAGAAGATTGATGGCAACCAAAATGAATGAAGGCAATGTAAAAGGCCCAACACAATAAAATCAAATATATAAAACTAGAAGGAGAAAATGTAGAGAGAAGTGATATGCTAAAGACAAAGTTTCACCATGTTTATTCCTTCCTAAATCTTTGGTAGAACCACCTATTTATAGGCTTACAAGATAGGAGATTGAATACCATCATTTACAATATACCTATAGGTTACAAGTACTAATTACAAATACTTAGTGCATAGGTTACATAAAATCCAACGGTGGAATATTAAGAGGTATGGTGGTCATCCACCAACTCATGCATTTACAACACTCCCCCTTGGATGTCCACCATACAATTACATAGTTCCCTCATTAAAAACCTTGCTTGGAAAACCCAGTGGGACAAAACCAAATCGAAGGGAAAAAGAGTGAAACTTTCTTCTGAATTATTGATATGGTGTTGGATGAGCTTATATTGCCTCGTTAAAACCTTGCTAGGAAAAACCCAATGGGACAAAAACCTAGTCGTAGGGAAAAAGAGTACAACGCGCATCTGCCTTGAATGTAGTAGAATTGGGATGCTCCCCCTGATTAATATCTCTCCTTCTCTGATTTGAGTAATACAAGCAACATTGTCTTCATACATGATCATCTATCACACTATTCAACCTGCTTTTCACTTTTCAAATGATTGAAATCTTTAAGAGTATCAACAACTAATTTAGTAGTTAGAATATGTTACAACAATATCAAATTTGAATTCAAAATACTCAAACTCTTAGTGTTAACTCTTAATTAAGAATATTGTGGTACTTTATATCCTTCAAGAGGTTGCTTCATCTGATATATCTCAAATATTTCATGAGCTTTGAGGATTTCCATGTACCATATAGTCTTAATAAATATGCATTTAACACATACTATAAGTTTTGCGTTAAAGTAACAATCGCACTTATAGAAATGTGGATGCATTTACGATGAGATTGGAGACTAAAACCACATGTCTCTCCCAGGAAACCTTATGTCATATTAGTGATCTTATTTCACTTCACAAACACCAATTCGTAACCTTCATACTGAACATTTGTAATTTGGTGTTTGAGTTATAGGTTCAATATCCAACTCTTCTTATTTAGTGATAAATGGAATTGCCTATTTCCATTTTTGGCCAATCACTTAACTTGTCGACATTCATGAAACGTGATTTAATATAATCATAGCCCTTGATGATTGTAGTAGCTACTAATAAACCAAATGTATCATCAATTTGTGATCCCACAATTCTTATGTGCATGCACATGCATAATTTATAATCATCTCATTGCTTTGGGGTACCAATGCCTCTTCAGGGGCTTATGTTGTCACTTATGGGACAAACATCTCTTTTACAATGAATTATTTAGAATATGTGGATCATAACCTCCTATAGAGCGTTATTTTTTTATAGGGCTTGAATTTTTCAAATAATCTCCATTTCTGAGGAGTTAAGTCTTTAGAACCTATATTTCTGACATGCTTCAAGTATGCATTATATATATAGTCACCATGTTAATGGATTGTGATACGAGAATATCAATCCATGTTAGCATATGTACAACTTATATATGCATTATCTTGATGAGACAAAAGCGGATTGATTCAACACTATTTCACGACGTTCTTTAGGAATTGTCATTTCTCCCCCTAACGGCGGGAAAATTGTCTCAAAATGTAGGAAAATAAACTCACAGTCGTTATCAAATATGTGACCATTTTAGTAGGCACATTCAGTAAAACTGGTGAAGTGATCCATAATTAGATATTATATAGGCTCACAAATATCCCCTTGAATTATTTCAGGAAAGATGGCTCAAAGTCAATTTTTGACTGAGATGATCTTATGACAACTTTTATTTGTGAGCGTTCTTTGTAATGATATTGTTGGACAAGACAATAATTTGAGTCTTTAAACGATGTCCTTACAAATTTATAAAAATCTTATGCATCATTGTGGGACATGGATTGCCAAGATAGTCATGTCACAACATAAAAGTTATTCGGTCAATGAACTTCTAGTTCATGACATCATAATCTTCAACTATAATAGTTATGTAATATTGGGGCCTCAAGAACTTTTGGTTCATAACATCATAAACTTCCTACCCACAAAAGAAAGTAGGAAGTTCCTCCAACAGACGCCTCTGGCTATCAATATTGGGGCGGTAATACAAAACATTACTATTGTAAAACGAAATTAATTAATAACCTAACATAAATAAAATATAATATAATAAAATAAGTAAAGTGGTATAAACAAGGAATAAAATAAATCAATTAAAGATTATGAAATTCCAAGATAATCCAACATTAATGTGGATTCAATATGTAGATAAAACTACAAGTTTAAGAATTGGATTTCCAACCAATTCAGGTTCATATAGGCACAAATAAGTAATGAACTTCAAGTTCATATATAGTATTAAGATCCATGAAAAACTATGAACTTCAGGTTCATATCAATATATATTCGAAACTTCAGGTACGAATACGTAGATCTAAATAAATTGAATTAATAGTTGTGCTTTGAACTTCATACTCAAATCGATGTATATGCACTCGAAACTTCTGGTTCAAGTTCTTGACATATGTAGGCCTCATGGAATTCTGATTTTGATTAATACAAAATCGAGGAGTTTTATGTCCTTATGTGCTCTTTAAATTCGCGGAACTTCACGCCCTCAATTATTTGGAATCAAAGAACTTCAGGTTCTGATTCAATCAAAAGGACTCTATATCCTAATCTAGTTATATGATGAGGATCACGGAACTTCGGGCCCCTGATCTTTTGTATAATTCAAACTCATCATAATAATTAAGATCATACTTAAAATTAAATAAACAAACAAATAAAAACAAAAACATGGCATTATATTCATGTGTAATAAGAATAAGAATTTTTTTTTCTTAAACAAGCATGATGAAGTCTGATGGTGAGTACAAAGAAACTCTATACCATGTGATGACTCTAGCTCATATAAGAAGAAAGAAAATTCAGAGAAAGAAAACATACCAAGAGCAATGTCGTGCTGATAACGTGTTATAAAACTAGAGGGAGAAAATGTAGAGAGAAGTGATATGCTAAAGACAAAGTTTCACCATGTTTATTCCTTCCTAAATCTTTGGTAGAACCACCTATTTATAGGCTTACAAGATAGGAGATTGAATACCATCATTTACAATATACATATAGGTTACAAGCACTAATTACAAATACTTAGTGCATAGGTTACATAAAATCCAACGGTGGAATATTAAGAGGTATGGTGGTCATCCACCAACTCATGCATTTACAACAAAAACAAATAAGTGAGTATCTGGTGGTTTATTATCTTATCTCTGGTCAAACAAACAATTGAACCACACTTCAAACTATCTTATCTTTCTTTGTTTTTTTTTTGTTTTTTTTATTTTCTTTCTTCCTCTTCTTTCCATTGACTTTTCTTCTTCTTCCTTATCTCTGGCCCGTTTCTTTCTTCCTCCTTTTTTATTCCTTCCAAAGCCTCCCTTTTTTTTTCTTTCTTCCTTTCCAGGCCGTTCCTTCTATTTCTTTTTTTCTTCCTTCATTCCTTTTCACTCTCTCTTCATGCTGCACCCCAACTTTTAAGAGAGCCAGATCCACTTCTGGGTATGTGGTGGCTGCAAACACCCACCCCTCTCTCTTTTTGGTTCCACTAATTAATGGTTGTGGTGGTTTAATTAGGTGATTATGGTTGTTGAACTGAGTATGTGGTGGCTGTTTATGGGTGGTGATGATGCTTTGTTTGACTGATTGGGTGGTGATGATGGTTCGATTGGGTCTCTGGCGGCTGGTTATGGGTTTGATGGTGGTGGTCTGACAGAGATGGCAAAGAGAGATGCTTCTGGGTTCTGCGGGTGGCTGTGGTGGCGAAGAGAGATGGGTTTGTGTGTGGCTTGCGGGTGGTGGTCATGAGCGAGAACAAATTCGGGGGAGAAGAGGGAGAGCTGGGCATTGCCAGAGTCTGTCGATTGGGTCTGTGGTGGTGGTGTTTTGATTCAAGGCATAAGGAAATCCAGCCGGACTTGTGTGTTCAAAATAGCGATGGTGCTATTTTACGAACTGCATTTGGGGCTCACTGAATTAGACATGCGAGTCTGGTTATTTTTTCACTATTGGACTATGGAATCTCATTTAAGTTAATCGGTTTTAAGTGTTATTTAACACAATCCAGTCCAGTGAGGCATAGTGAGGCCTACCAAACATGCCCATAGATAACTACCCATGTTATCTTTTCTTAATTCTAAAAATAAAATATAAAATATAAAATAAAATCAATTGGCACATACCTAAAGAAACCCAGCTGCTTCTATGTAAGGCCTCCTGCTGGTTCTAATTATTTATTTAGGTTTTTGTGATTTGTTTATAGTGTTTGTCAACTTTGTGAGATTCTTTAACCATAAACTGAGCAAGCTGCAAAATTGTGAGTTGGAAGCACAAGGAAAGCTTGTAAAAATTGAAATGGTGTTGGAGCTCATGTTGCGGTAAAGCCTTTTGTATGTGCTAGATGTATGTGTGCAGCATGTTGATCATGTTGGTGCTCTGGCCTCTTTATTTATTTATTTATAATTATTTGCAGTATTTTTTTTTTAAATAGAGCTAAATCAACTATTCTAGGGTGGCAGTGGGAGGCGCACACAAGGGGATTCGAACTGGTGCCATGGGGTTTTGCAAATAAACACCTCTACCACTAAGGTAATCACACCCTGGCTGGCTGGTGCTCTATCTTTTTTCTGTAACTCTTGCTCTGTTTTAGCTTTTAGTGTCGGATGATGAAATATTTACCACTTGTAGTTATTAGGACTACACCTCAAAATTTGAGTTATTCATGATAACTATTTAAAATTTGTGGAAGGACAGCTGCCAAGCCAATAATTAGGTAGTCTATGTAACAAATGTTGACCAAGCAAACTTTAGATCTTTCAACAGAAACATAGTGCTTAAATTGCTCAAAGAGAGAGAGAAGAGAGATTGGGGGGGGGGAAGATGTGTTTTGGGGGCGGGTTGGTGGGGTTGGGGTTGGGGAGAAAGGGAGGGAGAGGTCTCTTTTTTCTCTTTTTTTTTTCCCTTGAAAATGGAAAGACTCAAATATCCTTTAAAATGGATGAAAAATTGGATGGTGTTAAAGTTAAATGACAAATCATGGATTTTGAAAAATTAAAGGTGACATTTCTCTTAAAATTTTCTTTAAGATGACAAATTGAAACTAGAGTATAAGTTCACGGGACATTCTGTACATAACATAATTGTGGTATGACTAGCATTTTGTTTTTATATATATGATGAATGACACTTTTTTATGAATTAAATTATGAGAAGTAGTATGGATGATACTAGGTGTGTTGCAGAACTTTGAACATGCTTTTTTTAGGGTTCTAAGGGAGCTGAATCTCAGAAACAAAAACTATATAATCAAACTCCTAGTCTAGCAAATCCACTCAAATCTTCCAGTAGAGAATTTCCAAATCCTTCAGGCACACCCTCCCAAATTATACACCCCAATTCTAATTTTGAGCCCAAACATGGCAAGTTATTCGCAAGGCAATTTTCTTCTCTACATTTATGAGTAATACTGCAGTCTTTGTACAAAAGCATATTCTGGCAGTTAGTCACCAAATTATAAAAGGGACGCTCCTCCTCCAAATCTGAAAATAGCATTTACACAGCAATTTGAGAATCAGATTCAATATCAAGTGGGAACCATCCCTTCTAGCATGCCAAAACAATTACATGGTTTCAGTAGGATTTGAATTTTTTGTTAATGTCAACAAACTAAGATTTGATAACCCTTATATTCAAGTTTTGGATAACATCATGACAACGTTGAAAGCGTATTGTCAAAACCTAGTCTACAAAGCTCATAGTTGTCAAAGAATAAGAGGGTGATAATTTCTACAGCATCTTGGACCATTGCCAAATGAGTTTTTGAAGGTTGTCAAATAAATATGAACAAATTTACATATACAGCAATATCAAAGACACGTCATTAAATGTATAAGACTTTTAACAATATCAAGATACACAACACCTGCAATCGCATTGTCAAAAGACATACACAACGGTCATGGTTCCGTTGTTGAATACATATATTGTTGTAGTGTCTGTAACCTTTTATTAAAATAAAAAGTAAAAATAGAATGATACTTTAGTGTGAAAACCTAATCTTCAAAGCTCATAATTAAGGGATTGTCAAAGAATAAGATAGTGAGTTTTTTGCATTCCGTTTTCTTCAGGGCAGTACACGCTGGGTCTATATGCTAGGTTAGGAAGTGGACCTATACATCGCATCATATGGAGTACTTCATCATTAATATTACATTAATTGGAGAAATTGTTTAATCACATAATGGAACTTTATTGTTGTTCAATCTTCTCCTCAAACTATGTATTTTAATCTTCACTCAAATCAATCATTTATCAGTAAATCTTTCACTAATTTTTTTGTTACTGATCATGCTTTTTCAAATATGCATATGATTGTGTTAGATTGTGTGAAGAGGTTAAAAAGTGCTTAGGTTAGTATTTAGGCCAAGAGTTTAGAGTTAGAAGAACTGAGAGGGTTTTAAAATAGAAACAAAGAGATTTGATTAGAAAGGAGAGAATGATTACGGGGCTTGGTTATATAGGACTGTAGGCTATGTTGCCTTCTAGTGGTTTTAGCTCTGGCTTCACAAGTTGTGCTTGATTTGATTACGTGGTGGGAGAGATCAAGCGTATGTATAGAGTGTATAGAATGTTGCCTAGTTTATGTCTTGTGCCGGCAACTTGGGATATCTCGACCATTCTTAGCCACGTGTGTTTGTGGCTTGCAATCTTCATTTGTGTTTGTCATTTGTATTCGACCAAGTTAATTATTTTGCTACTTGGGACATCTGCACCACCATTCTTAGCCACATGTGTAGTGTAGTGTAGTGGTAGATTATTATAGACAAATGAACACTTTTTAACAGAGTGATCCACTACAAGAAAAACTATCTTAGTTGACACTAGATAGTTGACGTTTTTATATTAAGTATCACCTATTGTAGTAAGCTTTGACGTTTTTGGAAAAACGTCAAGTATAGGAAAAACTTTTATATGTTTCAGATTCATCAAGTGATTGGTGTACCATCCAATAGATATAGGACATGTGGAATTATTGTCTAACTTACTGCATTTTTTTTTATAACATGTAGTGGGCTGCATTGCAAATATTCCATATGTCTTCCATCTATTAGATGGTACACCAATCACATAGTGTACCCAAAACACCCAAAAATTACTCCAAGTATAGAGCATATTGATGACGCTTTTATATAATGTATCACCTTTTGTGTTTTAGCTTTGACGTTTATTAGAAAACGTCTAGTATATGTAGCCTATAAACGACGTTTATTAAGAAGTATAAGATATAACCGTTTGTAACCTGACGTTTTTAGAAAACCATCAGGGAAACTGACGCGGTGGTATGTGGATCTCTCCATGTGCAGCACTTTATCCTAAAGTCTCTCTCACTCCTAGATCAGATTTGATGCTAACCCATTGTTTTTCTTCATGTTCTTCATTTTACGGTCTCTTCCTTTCGCCTCTCTCCTGTTCTCCCAGATCTAGATCTGATGCTGCGCAGCCACTATCTTTCATCTCTAACAGATGAGAACTCCGTTTGATTCAAAATCAAAGGTTTTTACATTTCTGTGAGACACGATGCAGCTTGAAACGCCACGCGCCTCACGCGATGAAGAGAACGCGCCTCACGCGGCGATCTTTTCCAGCGACTTCTCTCCACTACCTCCTGTTACGACGGCGACTCCACCTAAATTTGTGTTCAGTGCTCTCCAACCTGAGAACAAACTGGAATCAGTGGGAACGAAGCGGATTCGAACTACGGAGCCAGATCCCAACTCGTCTGGTGATATGGCGACTGATGTGGGCTTCGGCTCTCCTCCCCCTGTAACCTTGAATTTTAGGGATTCGGTCTTGAAACAAGGTGGACATGGCTCTACCCGAACTGGGCTTGGGGGGATGGCGGATGATAAATTCACGATTGAGGATGATGACTTTATTGTCTCAGAAGGTGAAAAGGGACCGAGCATCAGATTTTCTGAACAGGTTAAAGAGCGCCTCTACAGACCTTGGCGAACCTCAATCATCATCAAGCTGATGGGTAAGGCTCACACTTACAATTTTGTTCTTGCCAGGCTGCAGCATAGATGGGGTATGATTAAGGGCCCTTGGAAACTAATTGATTTAGAGAATGGATTCTTTATTGTGAGATTTGTGCTTGAAGAGGATATGAAAGCTATACTGTGCGGTGGCCCTTGGGTTATTGCTGGCCAATACCTGGTTATGCAGCGCTGGAAGCCTGGGTTTGATCCCCTTGTGGAGCAAGTGACAAGGATGACCGTTTGGGTCCGGATTATTGGTCTCCACGTTGAATGGTTCCGCCCTGAAGCCATGCTACGCATTGGAGATTTACTGGGCACCACATTCAAGGTTGACTCCAATACTGTTGCCCAGGTCCGAGGGAAATATGCCCGAGTGTGTGTGGAGATTGATCTTACCCAACCCCTACAAGCCTTCGTGCAGGTGGAGGATAACTGGTATGGTTTGGAATATGAAGGCATCCACTTGGTGTGCTTTGCCTGTGGGTGCTATGGCCACAACAGAAACGTTTGCCCCTCAGTGATTAAAAAACCGCATACTGAGAATGTTCAGAATACCACCCAACCCATGGATGAAGGGACACCGAGCGCCTCTCCCCTCCCTGTCAATAAGGCCAGCACTGATGCCATGCCTCAGGATGACCCCCACGAGTCTTCAGGTACTTTAATAGGACCTTGGAGCCTGGTCCAGAATAGGAAGGGTAAAAAGCCCTTTAAGGCAAATGCTGACCTGAAGGCCAAGATGCTTGCCCCCAAGCTTAAAGGAGCCTAATGTTGACCGTGGTGCTTCCCCTGCTGGATCAAGATTTGAAGCCTTGGATAATGATAAAAACAGAGTTGATTCTCATGCTGCTATTGGGAATGTTGTTGTTGAGGAGGTGTCCCAAATACAAACTGAGACAAATGCTGGGCCTGCTAAACCTTCCAAGGCTAAGGGTCGGTCTAAGTTGAAAGGTAAAGCTCGCCAAGCCCTAGGAGATATCTCAAACGATGGTGTTGTTGATAAGCCCCAGATGGGTATTGAAAATAATATATCTTGTGCCTCCACTACCAAAGTTGGCCCCGAGTCCCGTTCTGAACCTAAAAGGAAACTTAAAGGTGCCGCGGCTGGTAAATCTTCGGGCTTCCAAGTTAGAAGTATTGACTTCCATGAAGCCACCCTGGGAGACGTTGTGGCAAGCTTGAAATCTAAGCTCCCCAACGCTGGTAAATCTCCGCCTCCTATTTTAGCTGGGGTTGAGCCGCCTGATCCTGGTCCGACTGAAGATAAGTTGGAGGATATCCCAGGAGATAAGATGGATGATGACCATGGAGAAAACTCTGCCCCTCAGATTACTATTAATTTGGATGCTGCTAGACTGAAAAAAGCTATGCTAGATGTTAAGAATGGAGTTGTTGGTGCTGCTTCTACTTTGGTAGAAGTGCTGAACGCTTCCAGTCAGTGAGGTTTTTCCTCAGGTTCTTGCTGCCACCTTCCTTCCCCATCATCATGATTATGGTCTGGAATGTAAGAGGCGCAGGGAGTACAAATTTCCCTGGTATTATGAAAGATCTAGTTAAAATTCACAAGATTGATATTCTTGTCATTTTGGAGCCTAGAATTAGTGGCAACACTGCCCTCAATGTTATTAAGAAGCTTGGGTTTTCGAAATTCCATGTTGTTGATGCTAATGGTTTTTCAGGGGGTATTTGGATGCTCTGGAATGAGCATGTCTCCTGTGTTGATATTGTTGCCTATTCTAGGCAGTCTATAACAGCTCTCATTAAAATGAACCATATTGATTGGCTTTTTACGGCAGTCTATGCGCACCCTTGCCCTGGCATCCGTAAAAATCTTTGGAGTTATTTAGATGGGATTGCTTCGGCCACTAACCTCCCTTGGATGATTGCTGGTGACTTCAATGAGTTGGTTGACAATTCTGAAAAATGTGGTGGTAATCCCATTTCTCATGGGAGTGGCCTTGTGGATTGGATTGATAGAAACAATTTGATTGATCTTGGTTTTATTGGTGCTCAGTTTACTTGGTGCAGGAAAAATGAGAATGGTGTCCTCACTTGGGAAAGATTGGATCGCGGTCTGTCCAACATTAACTGGAGACATCAATTTCCCGAGGCCTTTGTCAGACACCTCCCTAGAGTCAA
Organism: Prunus persica; assembly: GCF_000346465.2. Classification (NCBI taxonomy): domain Eukaryota; kingdom Viridiplantae; phylum Streptophyta; class Magnoliopsida; order Rosales; family Rosaceae; genus Prunus; species Prunus persica. The sequence goes on from NC_034014.1 coordinate 20,901,557, forward strand.
GTCTGACCATTGCCCCCTACTCATTAGCCTCCAGTCTGCTCACCTCCCCTGTGCTACTGCCAAACCTTTCAGGTTCCAAGCCATGTGGCTCCTGCACCCTACCTTTCGCAGCTTTGTGGTTGATAAATGGGCTAACTTTACTGGAAGTATCCTCCAAAAAACTCAAGCCCTTTCCTATGCTCTCACTACTTGGAACATGGAAGTGTTTGGGAGTTTATTTCGAAACAAGAAGAAGCTGCTGGCTCGAATTGGCGGGATTCAAAAAGCCCTCTGCAGAAGACACTCCCCTTTTCTGGCTGACTTGGAAAAAGAGCTCACCAATGAATACCAAGCCTTGCTTGACCAAGAAGAACTTTTTTGGTTACAGAAGTCAAGGAACACTTGGCTTAAAGAAGGGGACCGTAATACCAAGTTTTTCCACCTGTCTACCATTATTTGCAGAAGAAGGAACAAGCTGGAGGGCCTCACTAATGCTCAAGGTACGTGGACTAACGATAAAAATGAAATGGAGTCTATCATTGTCAACTACTTCAAGAATCTCTTTGCTGCCCAAACGATGAGATACTCTAATGCTGATCTCCCCCAGCTTTTTCCTAGCTTGGAGAACTCTGAGTTGACGACCCTCAATTGTGACGTTAATCCTCAAATCATTAAGGATTGTTTGTTCAGTATTGGCAGTCTTAAAGCTCCAGGCCCGGATGGATACCCTGCTAAGTTCTACCATGATTTTTGGGATCTTTGTCAGGGAACCTTTGTTGAGTTAGTTGCTGGTTGTTTCTGCTCTGCAAGCATCCCGGATGATCTTAATGACATGCTGATTACCCTTGTTCCTAAAGTGGCTAGTCCTAGCTCTGTTGCCCAGTTAAGGCCTATCAGCCTTTGCAATACGTTGTACAAAGTGGTGTCTAAGATCATTGTTCAGAAGCTCAGGCCTCTCATGCAAAAGATTGTCAGTCCTGCGCAAGCTAGCTTCATCCCTGGCAGGCAGATTGTTGACAACATTATCGTTGCCCAAGAGGTCCTTCATAAATTCAGAAATTCTAAAGGCAAGAAGGGGTTCATTGCTTGGAAAATTGACCTCTCCAAAGCCTATGACAGGATTAACTGGGATTTCATCTATGATGTGCTATGGGAAATTGGTATTAGAGGCAAACTCCTGGTTCTTATCATGCAGTGCATCAAGTCGGTCAGATACCAAGCCATTCTCAATGGTGAGCTTACTGGAAGGTTCTCTCCGAATGCTGGGATCAGACAAGGTGACCCCCTCTCCCCTTACATTTTTGTCCTATGTATGGAAAAACTTTCCCATATTATCATTGATCATATCTCCTCTGGAACCTGGAAACCTGTTAAGGTTGCTAGAAATGGCCCTGCTATATCCCACCTTTTCTTTGCGGATGACCTCATTTTATTCGGGGAAGCCTCTATCCCCCAAGCTAAGCTTATGAAGCATTGCTTGGACCTCTTTTGTGGTGCCTCGGGTCAGCAAGTCAGCTTTGAGAAATCTAGAATCTGCTGTTCCCCTAATACTGAACCTGGAATTGCTGCTTCTATAGCCAATATTTGCGGGTCTCCCCTCACGGATTGCCTTGGGAATTATCTTGGTGTTCCCTTGATCCAATCTAGAATTACCAAGGATACTTACTTTGGGATTGTTGACAAAGTGCAGCGCAGATTAGCCTCCTGGAAGAGCCACACTTTATCTATGGCAGGGAGACTCACTTACTTGCAAGCTGTCACCTCTGCTATTCCAATCTATACGATGCAATCGGTTGAGCTTCCTATATCTACTTGTAACCAGCTTGATAAGATTAACAGGGATTTCTTGTGGGGTTATACCGGTGACCAAACTAAAATCCACCTTGTCAACTGGGACACTGTTTGCCATCCTAAGAGCTGTGGTGGGCTAGGTCTAAAAAAGACCCATTTTATGAACCAGGCCCTTCTTGCCAAGACTGGTTGGAAACTTATTCAAAATAAGCAGGGTCTTTGGTCCCAAGTTCTCAATGGCAAGTACCTAAAAGACCAAAGTTTGCTTGCTGCGCCTAATCTTAAATTCCTAAATTGCTCTAGTACTTGGCGAGGTATTCTTTTTGGGACTCAACTCGCCTCCAAAGGTCTTAAATGGAGAGTTGGGAATGGTGACAATATCTTGTTTTGGAAGGATAATTGGGCTGGCTGTGGTCCTCTGGAGAACTTCACCACAGTCCCCCTTACTGCTGATATGCTGGATTGGACCGTGAGTGATTTTCTCACGGAGCAAGGTTGGAACACAGACTGGCTTATGGGCTGCCTCCCCTTGCATGTGGTGCAAAAAATTCATTGCATTTTTGCAGGGTTTAATCACACTGAGGCGGACTCTTGTATATGGCAGCTCACCTCCAATGGTGAATTTTCTGTGAAAACGGCTTACCTCTCCTTGTTTACTGAGGAGACCAACTATACTTGGAATTGGGATATGATTTGGAAACTGCAGGTCCCCCCCAAGATCAAAACCTTTCTCTGGCTGTTGATTCAGGGTAAGCTCCTAACCAATGTCCAACGTGTGAGAAGAAACTTAGCTTCCAACTCCAACTGCCCTTGCTGCAACGGCTCCATGGAGTCCTTGGATCATCTCTTTCGCAGGTGCAGGCATGCGACTAAAGTGTGGAACTCCATTGGCATTCCCAATCAAGTTGCTCACTCCTTCTCTATGGATTTTAAGGACTGGCTCTTCACCAATATTAAAGCTAGTTTCAGCTGCATGCAGGGTATCCCTTGGTCCTCCCTGTTTTTGGCTGCCCTATGGTTCTGCTGGAAATGGCGCTGTAAGAAAGTTTTTGATCTCAACTTCTCTCCTCCTCCCTGGCCCCACATTCCGATCATCCATTTCTCCCGTGAATGGCTGGTGGCTAACAGATCCAGGAACTCCAAGCTTCCTAAACATGTTCTTAAACTTCATTGGTCTCCTCCCTGTGCTGGCTGGTTTAAGATTAACGTGGATGGCAGTTGTATGGGTGAGTTGGGCGCTATTAGTGCTGGTGGCATCATAAGGAACGATGCTGGTGTTTGGGTCAAGGGATTTGTTACGAAGCTGGGATGTGGCAGTATCCTAGAAGCGGAGCTTTGGGGAGTCTTCAGAGGCCTGCTCCTCACGTGGAACGAAGGTATCCGAAGAATTCAGATGGAATGTGACTCCCTCACTGCTGTCTCTCTTATTAATGGAGAAACTGGAACTAACCACCCCCTTTCTAGCATCATCCATTGCTGCAAAGACTTGCTCTTGCGTGACTGGGAGTGCACCATCTATCACATCTATAGAGAGCAAAACTCTGCTGCGGACCATATGGCTCACTTGGGTCAATATTCCAGTTTGGGTTTTCATGTTATTGATCTTCCTCCTCCTTCTATTGTTAGCCTCTTGGCTAATGACTCTTCTAGGGGAACCACTGCGAGGCTTGTCCCAGTGTAGTTCTCCTTTGTGTTTTTGTCGGGCTTAGGCCCTCCTTGTAACCAAAAAAAAAAAATCAAAGGTTTTTTTTTTTTTTTTTTCAGTACCATCCTTTTTATTTTCTCAATCAATAAATCTTTGATGAATTCAATCTAATCACACAACTTTTGATTTGGTTTGGTTTTTTTTTTGGTCATACTCTGGTTTGGTTTCGTTTGGAGGTTTAAGCCAAATTTCGTAATCTTGAATCTGCAAGATTTGCTTGTACGGAGCCATTCATGGTGGCAGAGCTAAGCTTTCCCTTTTATGGTATCTAATCTCCTTCTCGATATCTTTTTATTTTCTGTTTCCTCTATTTTGTACATAGCCACTGCTTTTGTTTGTGCTTGACTTGCTTAACAATGGTTGCTTTCGTCAATTTAATTCATATTATCACCCTCCGTTTCATGCTTACCAGCCCGGGTTTAGGTACCTAGCCTATGTGTGAGTTCTAAATTTTCAAGCCCTTGACTTGCAATTTTGGCTATTCTTGTCTTACTTCTTAATTACCTGTAGTATAACTTTTAGTTTTTTCATATGGGGGAAATTTTTATGATAGTGTGTTTATTGTTTATCGTATGTTTAATTTTGGGATATGCATAACTAACAAACTTATTAGCATTAAGTTATATAGAGGAATGGAATGACAATCATTTTTGTACTTCATATTTGTGCTATATTACATCTTTTCGGCTAAAAGACAGATTCCTCTGTCACAAAAATCAATTCAGCTAACTACTTTTTTATTTTATTTTAATGATTTCTCATGTAGTTACCATCTTCAATCTTGATATTTCTTTTGTATCTATTTTTCTTAAAATTATTGAAATAAAGTTGAGTTTCTTGCACGTAGGAAGCTTTTACAGATTATAATTGTGTTATATATGCTATTGGGTTGGAATAGTTGGTTTTCCTTTGTGTATATGTTGGTGTTTATGCTTATTGAGTAGGCTTTAATGATTTTTTATATACTATCTGATATAGTTCAATTTGGGTGAACCTTTTCTAGCACTTGTAATATTTGATAGATTTGTATGCTGAAATAGTGTTGGTGTTATATATTCCCCTCCAATGATGTTCAGTTTGATTACATTCACGATATATTGGGGAGATGGAGTACTGGAGTTATTGCCTCATTTGTTAGGCTTGCATCTCTCTCTTGAGGTGATAATTTTCTTGCATGATGTAGTCTACACTAGTCCTTTGAATTCATAAACAAGGTAGCACTCTGTCTCTTTCTTTTTTCTTTTTTTTTTCTTTTTTCAAATTTAATCTCATCACTTTCAGTCTGCAATTTATTCCTCTATAGTTGCTAGTATATGAACTGAGTTTTTTGTGCAGTAACTATTGACCATTAAAAATAGGCAGTTTCTTCTTGTATTGGTAAAAGATCATCAAGAGACATCAAATCCATTCTAGACCAAGACGTATGTAGACATTGGTTTTCCTTTTTTTTGTTTTTGTTACTATACTCATCAGTGAGCATTTGAATCCTTTTTACCTTATAGAACTTTGCTTCTAAGCTCAAAGAAAAAGCATTTGTGTATTACGCTATCTTTTATGTGTTCAATTTTTTTTTTTTCCTTTCATTTTTCATGCATATGTGGGGTGAAGAATGATTAGAACATGTTATAATTGCATATATGACATAGATTATAAAGGATTTTCAATGTTATAACGTAAAAATAATGGAAACATAACTTTCTTGCTGGTGATATCTACTAGCTTCCATATATTTTTTGCTATCTTTGTTCATGACTCCCTTGTTCTAGTATGTGGATCAATATGAATACTGAAGTTGAGTTCTTAAACCTCAGCTAAGAACAATCTATGTTGATCTACGTTCATTCCCATAATTCTTCTTACGCCTTTAATAAATTTTCTCTTATTTTATCTTCATGTTGTTTCAATCCACTTATTATTGTCTGTCATCATGTAAAACAAACAAATGCTATTAAGCACTTTTCTCGTATTACTCGACTGTTTTGACTTTCTTGAGTGTTGCTTAGATTAGGGGACTAATCTCTCTCCACACACGCAGACCTATATGTATTGATGTAATGAGTTTACCGTGTCTTGGCACCATTTCTTAACTACATGTTTCTTTTGGTGTTCATACTTAGTTTGTAAGGTGCTTGTGTCCAATTTCATGTAATTGGTTAATTTATTTTTCTATTGTGCTTAAATATTTGTTTCTTGATAATGTTAACCATTTTGTTCTTATATCACTTCTCCTTTTTGCTCTAACTCCTTAATATCACAAATTCAGGTTCTAGCACTTACAGTAGTATCCTTTGTCGTGGCTGCAATAACTGATCTGCAATTCTATCTCAGGTTCTAACACTTACACTAATATGAAATTTTGGTTCTGCAAATGAAGGAAATATAGATAATGGAATCTGAGATATTGGCATGACATTTGTTAAAGCCTAATTCATGTTTCATTTTAATTATTCTTGTACAGGCAGTTGGAAGGAAAGCATTGAGATGGGTATTCCAGTTGCTTGACAAAGCTTGGTCGCACTATGGATCATGATTTTGCTGGGTAGAAGAAGCCTCCTTTTATAGGCACTTCGACCCCTTAATCTTATCAGACCTCCTCCTTGCTTTTCCTTCACTTTCTTCCATTCACTCCAAGATTTTTACACAACTGGACCTCTCCATGTGGGTGAGGCGCCACCTGCTTTTCTTCTTGGTTTCCCTATTAGAGCTCGCAGAGAAAAGGAGAATGGATAGAGCTTTTGCCTATAAATTCCCAGATTAAGACATGAACGAAATAAATAAATAAATTTCACCCATAACATCTAGGTTAGCTTTTCTGTCTGAATGTAAGAAGAATACATAAAAATATTTATCAATCTCCCCAGGGTATTCCTCCTACACGTACGAATTCCTTTTGGTTTTGTGATGGTTTCATGTTGACTCTGCTATTAAGCTTTGGCAAGGGCTGAACACAACGCTAGATATTTTATTAGGTACTAGGATGGGCTTTTCCTAAGGTGTTGGGTCATTGGCCTCTTATTTCCAAGAATTCGCTAAGTCTTTCATGGTTTTGACAAGTTGCTGGAAGTAGTTTATTTTCTCTTCTTTTGACGAGATGTTGAATGCCTTAGTTGATGAGAGGCTTTCCTAAATGTTGTAGACCACAACATATTTTCTTAAGTTGTTGGGTCACGTTTTTTTTTTCTCTTTCTCTATTGCTTACCCATGTGTTTGGGCCCAAGAAATGGGCTTGAGTTATGGCTCTCCCAAGCAGCCCAAAACTTCCATCTCTTGAACCCTCAATGAACCTTGTGAGGGCTCATACCCATCCATACCACAACCTTCTTAGCAAGCCCCAGATTTTACGTGGCTTGGGCCCACTTGAGCCTGTAGCATGGCTTGGCATTTATAGTAGCGATCCTTTTGCCTGTCATTGCGTGTTTATTTGGCATGTTTGAACTTCGGGGTGTGGTAATGGGTTGTGACCAAGCTAAATAGTATGTTAATAGGTCAGTGAACGTGGGCTTACAGAGTTGGTATGTTTTTACTAGCTCGTCTTTGACCCTTCTGAATGGCAAAGTTTGCATGTTTGTTTGGCATGGCATGCGACTCATGATTTATACAGGTGTATCTGACAAATTCTCGTACACCCTAGTTGGGCTACTTTCTCGCTTAAATATTGCGCTGACCTAAAATTAAGCTCGGGCCCAGCCTTGGATTTTTGGTCCTTAACAACGTTCACTAAATTTTGTGTTACTAAAATGTTTTTCCAAATATGCATATGATTGTGTGAAGGGGTTAAAAGGTATTTGGGTTAGTATTTAGGACAAGAGTTTAGAGTTAAGAGTACGAGGGTTTTAAAATAGAAACAAAGAGATTTTATTAGAATAGAGAGAATGAGTACGGGGCTTGGTCCTAGGCTATGTTGCTTTTAGCTCTTGGCTTCACAATTTGTGCTTGATTTGATTAACGTGGTGGGAGAGATCAAGTGTATGCATAGAATGTTGCCTGGTTCCCGTGTAGTCCCAGCAACTTGGGATATCTCCACCATTCTTAGCCACGTGTGTTTGTGGCTCTATAATCTTCATTTGTGTTTGTCGCAATTCTACCTTATCTCGAATATTTTGCTACTTGGGACGTCACCACCATTATTAGCCACATGTGTAGTGTAATAGGTAGGGACTAATATCTCGGATATTTGCTACTCCAAGCCGCCCCGATAGACATTCCTCATCAGTATTTTAATTTTAATTTTCCTGGAATTATGTAGATTATTATAGCATATACAAAAATAAGGCCATTATGGCGAAAGCTTCAGTAGACATCTTCATTGGTAAATTTGTAGCCATCCTCGAAAGTGAAGCAGCCTCTATAGCGGGTGTTCATGATCAAGTTGATGAGATTAAGCAGGAGCTGGTATTCATGAAATCCTTCTTAGCGGATGCTGACGAGGGCAACAAAGTAGACACACAAGTAGACGAAGCGTGGATTGGAAGCATTCGAGACTTGGCCAATGACGTTGAAAACATCATTGATGAATTCATGTATCACATATACGTTCAACATAGAGGCCGTCGATTTGCAAGGTGGCTCCGCAAAACCATTCACTTCCCCAAGAACCTTTGGTATAAGCGTCAAATAGCCAATAAGTTACAAAAAATTGCTGTAAGGATTAGAGCTATTCATGAGAGAAATCTGAGATATGGTGGCCGTGCAGCTGTAGAAGGAAAAAGTACTTCTGAGGATATTCGCAGATGGGTACAGACCCAAGCGGAGTCTTCTCTTTACCAAAAGGAGGATGAACTCGTCGGGATTGAAGGCGATAAGAACATGTTAATGGGATGGCTGATGAACAAAGAGGAACACCAAATTGTTGTGTCCGTGGTTGGGATGGGAGGATCAGGGAAGACAACTCTAGTTGCAAGGACTTTCACCAATCATGTTGTGAAGAGCCATTTCGAGTGTTATGCGTGGATTACTGTTTCCCAATCTTATGTGCTTGAAGACTTGCTTATAAGATTGATGACAGAATTCCACAAAGCGAGGAAGGAAGAGGTCCCTACAAACATGAATTCCATGAGCCGTCACGAATTGCTAGAGATTTTAGTGAACTACTTGGAGACTAAAAGGTACCTAGTTGTATTGGATGACGTGTGGGATATCCATCTCTGGGAGAAAATAAGGTTTTCATTTCCAGATACACAACTTGGAAGTCGAATCATGATTACAACTAGAAGAGAAGACATAGCATCCTCTTCTTTTCAAGTTGAAAGCCATGTTCACAAGATTCGACCGCTGGAAAGGAGTGATGCTTGGGTGCTCTTCAGCAAGAAAGCATTCTCAAGTTACCCTAACAAATCTTGTTCACCTGAACTTCTGCCATTAGCTCAGGAACTTGTGGAAAGGTGCGGAGGCCTACCTCTTGCAATCGTAGCCTTGAGTGGTCTTATGTCTTCTAAGAAGTCACTTACAGAGTGGAGTACAGTCTACAACACCTTAAATTGGCATTTAACAAACAATCCTTTGCTAGAACCTATGAAGAGCGTCTTGTTGTTTAGTTATAATGATTTGCCATACCGACTGAAACAATGCTTTCTATATTGTTCCCTTTTCCCCGAAGATACAGTGATCTTAAATATGAGGATCACTAGACTGTGGATCGCTGAAGGATTTGTTGAACATGTCAAAGGGCTAACACCAGAAGAAGTTGCAAACAGCTATGTTATGGAACTCATTTTTCGTAATATGCTACAGGAAAGGTATCAAGAACACAACCATGCATGTAAGATGCATGATGTTATGCTGGAGATTGCTTTGTCAATAGCAGAAAAAGAAAAGTTTTGTTCCGTACATGAAGGGAGTGAAACAATGGAAGAAACTGGGGCCCTGCGTTTGTCAATTCAAACTACTAATGGAGAAATTGGATATTCATGCACAGGATTGTCACGGCTTCGTTCTTTTCTTGTGTTTGCAACTGGCGCATCCTCGTTCTCTTTCTCAAAGACATTGCTTTTTGACCTTACATTGTTGAGGGTTCTAGATTTGGAGGATGTCCCAATAGATAATCTGCCAGACGAAGTAACGTACTTATTCAATTTAAAATATTTAAATTTGAGAGGTACTCCAATTAAGGAGCTTCCAGAATCCATAGGACAGCTCCGCAACCTTCAGACCTTGAACATCATGGACACAAACATAGAGGCACTTCCAAGAGGGATTTCCAAGTTGCTGAACTTGCGACATCTAGTTATGAGCCATTACCAAAATCTTTCCCAGGTAATTGGAGTAAAAATACCATCAAGTATTAGTAAGATGAAGAAATTGCAGTATTTGGGATGTATTAAATCCGAAGGAAATATCATTAGACTTATTGGAAATATGACCCAGCTTAAGGCCCTTGGCATTACAAATGTGAAAGAAAGAGACGAGGAGGACCTATGTGCCTCAATTCAAGAGATGAAGGTCCTTTCCAAGTTGGGTTTATGGGTAGCAGATGGAGAGGACTTCCTTCGAGTTGACGCATTGTCTTCACCTCCTCCCTTCCTTGATACACTTACCTTGAGCGGCAAATTGGAAAAGGTACCACATTGGGTTTGTTCACTCCACTCTCTCATATATTTGCGTATGGGTGGGTCTAGACTTGAAGAAGAGGTACTACCTCATATCGAAGCATTGCCTTCTCTACGTTTGCTTTGCCTTGATAATTCCTACGTTGGGAAAGAGTTATGTTTCAGCAGTGGCTTTGTGAAGCTTACGTATATGGCGTTGGTTAATTTCTCATTATTAAATAAGATAACCATTGAGGAAGGGGTGATGCCAAATCTTGACTTCTTAATTATCAATACGTGCTTGAGCTTAGAGAGACTGCCACTGGGTATTGAGCACCTTACTAAACTAGAAGGATACACATTCGAGAGTGTTTCAGAGCAATTTACAGAGTCCATACGAGAAGGAGGTGTGGATCATGCAAGGATGCTACTCGTTGACGAGAGATGTAAGAAATATGCGTAAGTGTATATCTTTTATCCTCGCATTGACGTTTCTAATCTTGATGATTTGGACTGCACTTGTGTTCAATAGATTGTTCTCATGCACATCTCTCTTAATGTCTGTAAAGCCATATAAAGGATTCCTACGCCACACATGTACTTATGCATTGAAGTTCTGTTGGTTAATTACAATATTGCTTTTGTCTTCTTATATATTTTGCAGAAAGAAGTCCTACTATTGAAGATTTTATCCAGTTTTGGGGTTGGAAGAACTTGTTCTAGTTGTCAATTTTAGATGGACGTACCAACAACCCATTACAATTACCTGCATAGCCAAGGACTGATCCCGATCGGATTTCCATAAATTTGCACTTGATATTTTTTGTGTGTTTTAAAGAAACGTGTAATAATGTTCAAGTTTTCATCTGTCACTTTAGCAAACGGCAGCTGTATGATTATTCAGTTTGGCTAAATAATACAGAATCTTAATTGCTTTCCATCAACTCTGCACATGAGTAATCTTAGCAACTATACCAAAAAGGAGTAAAAAAGTGGCAAGCATATGTTGGAGACAGGACAGGAGCCATAAGCTGAATTATAGCAATTTTTCTTTACATCTTCTACCATGGCAATTATATTACAAAGGAGGGAATGGCTCCTCCCCTTCCCGAACTTTACACCGACCACCTCCCCCTCTTCTCCGGCGGTGGACTCCTCCTGCCCCCACCCCCCGTCTTTCTCCCCCAATTGTCACAAGGATGCACGCAAATTTTTTATCTTATATAAGAAATGAAATCTAGTTTTGTTTTTTCCTTTTTATCAAACAAAATTATATATTTAAAACATGTTTAACCAAGAAAATAAAAAGATATTCATTATAAGTAGCCGCTTCCACGTGGAACCATACGTGGGGGGCTAATAACGGTTTTAACCGAAACTGCAGGAACGCCTGGCTTTGCTAAGAGAGTCAGACAGAGACCTCTTCCTTCTCTAGCTTAAATGTAGCCTCACTTCTTCATCACAATCTTCTTCTTCCCATTAACCAACCTCCCATTTCTCACACAGACAAAAACACAAACACAAAACAAATACTCTGTTTTCCCTCTGATCTCTCTGTCTCTCAGAGCCAGCCATGGATGAAGAATACGACGTCATAGTGCTCGGAACAGGCCTCAAAGAATGCATTCTCAGCGGCCTCCTCTCAGTTGATGGTCTCAAGGTTCATGATCCAATAATCTCTCTTTCCATTTGAAAGCTTATGAAACTTCTTTCTTCGCGAATCACAACAAAACGACTAATTAACTCTGGCATTGATCACCTACCTATTTATGTACTTGCATTTTTGGTTATGCAGATACACATTGTTAATTAGTTTTGATGTATAATTCCGCAGTGTACAAATTTCAAATATATGTTTATAATGTACTCTAGCTGTTTGAATTTTGTCAAATTGTACGTTTGAGATGCATTAGGTAAGGGTCTTGTAGCTCAAGTGGTTAAGAGCAAGTACTCATACACCCGAGGTCTTGTGTTCGAACCCTCCTCCCCCTATATCACTTTATAAATAACAAAAATGGAAAGAAAAAAAAGATGCATTTACATAAACTAAACACAAATGGCTCACTTTTTGGCATCACTTTGGTTGATCAGTATTTACCATGGATGACGGATTTCACTCTGATCAGGTTTCATTTGTTGCAATTTGCAACAGATATCACCTAGATTAATCATTGTTGTTGTTGTTGTTATTATAGTTAGATCATTAATTGATAAGAATGTTTTGGGCCGCTAGCTCCTTCCTAATATGTTATTTACTGGAAATAGGTACTGCATATGGATAGGAATGACTATTATGGAGGAGAGTCCACCTCTCTTAATCTCAACCAGGTTAGTGTTTTTCTTTTTTTCCTTTTTCTTCAAAACTGTTTTTGGGTGGATTACATGCTTTTATCTTTCTAATAGTTATTTAACGGCAATGTTATTGCTAACAATCTAACCTACTGCTATAGTTTGACATGGTACTAAACAGTATACTTTTGTTATAAGATATTCCTATACATGCTTTCTCTTTAAGTACCGGCTTCGGTTTGTTTTCTTTTTTTCTTTTCTTGTAGCTTTGGAAGCGATTCAGGGGGGAGGATAAGCCTCCAGAAACTTTGGGCTCAAGTAGAGACTACAATGTTGATATGATTCCCAAGGTATGAAGAATGATGCATAAATTACTTACTACTGTTCTTTGACTTCTCTTTTCGCTTTCCTTTCATTGGCCCCCAATCATCATATGTAAGATTGATGTACTATTTTCTGTGTTTTCTTAAGATTGTAATATGTTCATGGGCTCTCATGTTAATTGTTTTGCCCGTAAATGATGTGATCTAGCTAGGTTCGAGACTCATGGGTTAGCAAAGTCAAAAACAAGCTCTAGGAAAACCTATTTGGAGTAACAATCTCGTCTTTATCATATTTAATATTTTTTCAAGAATAAATCCTGTTCCTGAATTGCACTTTGTTTATTTTAATCCCTTTCCAATGGTGTAAAGATACAACCTTGATCAGGAATGTCATTAGTCTGGAATTTGTTTATTAACTGAAGTCTGCTTGAATATTGTTAGTACCCAAAAAAAAGTCTGCTTGGATGTTGAATATTGATGACAGTCTTTGTGCATAATTTGACAGTTCATGATGGCCAATGGTGGTTTGGTTCGCGTCCTGATTCACACCGATGTTACTAAATATCTGAATTTCAAGGCTGTAGATGGTAGTTTTGTGTATAACAAGGGGAAGGTGCGATTCCTAATAAATTTTAATTTCACTGAGTGCATCCATCATCTATATGAATATATCGTATATTGAACCGTTGATTTTGTTTCACCCTGAATCAGTTAATAGACTTCTGCATTATGTTTCCAGATCCACAAAGTACCAGCTAATGATGTGGAAGCACTTAAATCTCCACTCATGGGATTGTTTGAGAAGCGTCGTGCTCGAAAATTTTTCATTTATGTGCAAGACTATGATGAGAATGATCCAAAATCTCATGAAGGCCTGGAGCTCAACAAAGTTACAGCACGAGAGCTTATTTCGTACTCCCTCCACATCTTCTCCTTACCCTTTTTATTTGTTGACTATCACTTGTCTCTTAAACATTAATTGAAGCTATACGTTCAATTTCTGCATGATGACATTAGGGTTTTTGTTTCTGACATAGGAAGTACGGGCTAGATGACAACACGGTCGATTTCATTGGGCATGCGCTAGCGCTCCACCGAGATGATTCTTACTTGGGCGAGCCTGCTATGGATTTTGTGAAGAGGATGAAGGTAATGGCTTGCTCCATTCCATCTCTCTTCTTATGAAACTTAAAAATGGAGCAAGAAAAATTATGTAAAGATAACATTTTAAAGAAGAAGTTTGAGATGCTAAGACAACAAGTGATAGAATCATAGAAATAAGATTGGTAATAGGTGAAGAAACTGTCAACATTCTGGTGTAAGGTGCTTTGCTATTTTCGTTTCCAACTGTATGCAATAGTGAACTTTACAGTGTTTTATAACGCACTCTACTTTCCTATTGAAAAGTTATATGCAGAGTCTTTAGCACGCTTTCAAGGAGGTTCTCCTTATATTTATCCCCTATATGGTCTGGGAGAGCTGCCCCAGGTATGTTTTCAACCATTATTTGTAGTATCTCATGGATATGCAACTTAGTTCCTCTGAATATATGTGCTATGAAATCGGCAGGCATTTGCTCGGTTGAGTGCTGTTTATGGTGGCACCTACATGCTCAGCAAGCCAGAATGCAAGGTGTGCGCGTTTGGGTGTTTTATTTATGCAAATCCAAAATTATCCAAATGCTCTGTCATAAACCTTTTAAATCCCATCTTTTATATCTAGTAATGGTATGAACATAACATGACTGGCTCAAATAGGCTGGGAGATAGAACCAATTGACCCTTCTGGAAGTCTATGGATAGAGTTATTTTATCCATGGAGACAATGTACTGCTGTGAATGATTTTCTCAAAGTATATGTGGTAACGAACAAATTGAATCTGGTATCTACAATGGGGATGTTGCAAAATGGCAGGTAGAGTTCGAAAACGGAAAGGCCTTTGGTGTGACTTCCGAAGGAGAAACTGCAAAATGCAAAAAAGTTGTATGTGATCCTTCATATTTGCCTGACAAGGTAAAACTAATAAATCTTTGAATATCGGCAGTGTCATTCGACACGATAATTTGCGGTTTGACAACTGATTTGAGTTGCAATCTCCGTTGCTTGCAACAGGTGAAGAAGATAGGGAAAGTTGCCCGTGCTATATGTATTATGAGTCATCCTATCCCAAGCACCCATGATTCTCACTCAGTCCAGGTTATTCTACCCCAGAAGCAACTTGGACGTAAATCAGATATGTAAGTTGTTACCCCTCATGCCAAGAACATAACTACTACATATATAATCCAACATGTAATGACAAATATATAATCTAGATATTCAATGATTACCAAAGAAAGTTCTGTGCCTCTGTTCTAGGTACCTGTTTTGCTGCTCCTATTCCCACAATGTAGCTCCAAAAGGGAAATACATTGCTTTTGTGTTGACAGAAGCAGAGACTGATAATCCTCAGGTGGAGTTGAAGGCTGGCACAGATCTCCTTGGGCCCATAGACGAAATCTTCTTCGACACTTATGACAGATACGAACCTACCAACCAGAATGATGGGGACAACTGTTTCATCTCTGCGGTGAGAATAAATGAAATCTTACATCTTCGTTTCGATTTCGTAGTCTCATAAATTTATACTTCAATTTGCACTCATGACAACTGTTAGAGCTCAAAACTGGAGAAGAGAAATTTTAGGATATTTAGTGCTAGAATAACCAACATTTTTTGTTCAGCTGCAATAAAAGCTGAGACTTGCTACCTGGTATCAAGACTGGCAACAGGTTCTTCTTGATGGAGATCCAAGTCATTTATATATTTATTGGTGTAATGAATTCACATACTGTTTTCAATGATTTCCCTCATTTTCAATTGCTCTAAGCAAAGGAGGGCCATAAGTTGATATTCAGATAATGATTTGTAAAGCCTATTCCAAATACTTTTCCACGTGACTTTCTAGCCTGTGTTTCTTCCCATTGAGACTTTGAAGTCTTTGTTCATTTCTTGGAGTTGGAATGCTTTGCAGAGTTATGATGCTACGACACACTTCGAGACTACGGTCCAAGATGTGATCGCCATGTACAGCAAGATAACTGGAAAGGTAAGTTTTCAAGTTCACTCCATTTAGCCAACTTATACAATTGAACATGCTTAGATCCTTCATTAATTTTGACCAAAATCGAAAGAAATAGTTTTTATTTCCAGTTTTTCCTTTATTGCATAACCCTTTGGAAAGCCCTAACAAGTAGGGGAATATCTTTCAGACTCTTGACTTGAGTGTGGACCTGAGTGCTGCCAGCGCTGCTGAAGAATGAAATTGTGGAAGAGGAACAGTTGCTGAAACATTCTGTACTTTCTTTTCCTTTATTTTTAAAGTTGAAGATTATTCAAAGTGTTCTGGTGTTGTATTTCTTAAACATTTTAGCAACTTTTTTGCTGAAAAATTTGTTCCACTGCAACGCAAACGGTGTAGATTTTGAACATTCAAAGGATATAGAATTCTTGTTTTTCTGACTCGAATAAGTGGATTATACGGCATGGCTATGGGAATTTTGAGTTATGGATGAATCTGATGATAACAATTAATCACTATCCTTTTTGTAATTTTTTTTTTATTTTATGGATGAATCTGATGATTTGGATTATTATTTGTTGATAGCAAGCATCTTCCATATGTTTTTGCCCCGCTCTTCTTTTATGAGCATGCATTGGGGTCATGCTCAAAACATTTTCCTTTTTGTTTTCGTGCCACACTCTTCAAGTAAATTTTCTGTACATCCCAATACTCACTTGCAAATGTTGACTGGTCTTGGGGCATGTTATTGGATGGGAAAAGACGTTAAGGACCCAAATGTTTGATTGGGCACCTTCTGCAAAATTTTCTCTAATTTGTTCTGTTTGTCCCCGTACCAGTTATTTTGACAATCTTGTCTTTGCTTTTCTTTTTTTCCGTCTATAATTCTATCTCGGACTGTTCTCTGTTGGCAATACAGCTTAGAGTGCAAACTATGTTTTATTATAACCAGATTCTTAGGCAGCATCAATAAAATCCATTCAACTGGTTTCAGGATTGTGATTAATACTGATCCACTCTCAACATCTGGTATTAATCGTGTTGTTTTTTAACCAAACCCACATATCATATGAACTACAAACTTAATTAAAAAAGGATTTATATACCATATCAATAAATAGAAAAAATAAAATCAGCATCCCATACATCCGTGTTAAAATCAAATAATTTTTGTTTGGCACTAACCCGGTTGATCAATTATTCTTGTTAGCATGTTAGAAAATTTGTCAAAAACATAAATAAATAGCCTTTTCAAGAATAAAATTCCATTTTACACACAACCATATGACTGATATTATCATGACTATGAGAAATACATTAAACCTTTGTCGCCATCTACGCCGCTTTGGTTTTTGAAAGAGCTTTCTTCCTCTGACTAAGCATATACCGGTACATGTGAGGGCTGCCTGCAACAGATAAAGCAATTGGACAATGAATAAAGAGAGGCAGAATACGTATGCGTGGTAAAATATGCCAATGAAAGAATACATGCCTGGGACATAGATTCCTAGAGCGATAATGGCAGCATAGAAGTAATCGAAAGAGAAGTTCCACTTGTTTGGCATCCTTACAGAATACTTTTCAGACTTCTGCAAATACACAGATACTTTCAAACACTTCGCTACAAGTAGAAGATACGGCAAGTTCCACGTAGAAGATGAGTAATAAACGGCTACAACACCAAAGTCCTCAAACCCACAAAAGCCACCCCTTTAGCAACACCCTCACCCCAAAAAAGAGGGACTGAAAAAAAAAATATTGCTTTTATGCATCATTTAATTTGATACCTGAATGTATTGTAAGGCAATATAAATTAGACCCACTTCACTTGTGATGCCAGTTGGATACAACAAGATAAATGTGCTATACCTGCATGGGATTGAAAGAAAAAAAAATGAATGAATCACAGAACTCAAACTAATTACATTCCCGTCCAGTGGGCACAAAACTGATGTACAACCTGAGCCACAAGAGCCATGAAGGTGCAAAACCAAGTGCCTCCTTCATGCCAAAGAAAGAGTATCGAATAATCTGCAATTACAAAGAAACGAATCTGAATTTGTTTCCCACCTACTACAACTTATCCACTGGAGAAAAGCAACATGAGTGCAATCAACATCAGTATGCAGCATGCATTAATGCAACCAACATCAGGATTCAGCATGTATTAATGCAATAGACGCCTGGATGCAGCATGTATTACCCTGAGTCAGGAATTCTGGAAGTTTCAACAGAGAGGCAATTGTCTGGGAATTTATTTTATGATTGTTCTGTATAGATACAACTTGATAAAAAGGCCAACTATAACATACAAATTTTGCATTTAAAATTTGCAGTTAAGAAGCAGAAAACATACATGCATAGTTGCTCTTAGTACATGTTTCGAAGCAGAAGTTCAAGCCAACTGCTTTAGAAAACAAAAATATATTATTTTTTTTCATGCTTAAAGCAACAAATTATGATCACAGAAAGCATTTCATTAGGCTAAAAGCCTGGGTATTAACGGGTCATTTTATAGACAATCCAAAATGATAAACCTTATAATTCAAGGATAAAAATGTCCCATGGCTGAGAACCACACTGGCTAGAGACATTCTGTTCTCAAATAAACCAAGTGAATACATCCTCAATTATGTAGATATGAACAATGAAACTGTTTTAAAATTTATCAATGCTGGCACCCCGTGCTCTTTACTATGAGATAAAAAGTGGCATTTGATCTATATCTTCAATTAAGTGGTCATGCCGTTTTGTGGGAAGCAAGACAAATTATGTTTAGTGCACCAACTAAACCTCTTGATTCTATATTTCGATATTGATTTAGAATAATACTGGATGACTCAGATTGCATAAGGGATAAAACCCCAAAAACAAAAACACTACTTGCAGGTCTCTAGGCAGTTGGACACAACAATTTTTCTCTAGCAATACAATAATAATACTTTTTACATAGCTGTAAACATAAAAGAGAGTAAAAAAGGCAAGAATTGGCAACCAGTAAACACTTGCCTCAGTGATAGACCAACTGATGACCAAAGAGCTCACAAGTATATGACTCTGAGTCTGCCGCAATAAGCTTCATCTTGTTAGTAAAATCTTAAACCCCAAATGAAGAGAGAAAAAAATCTTTGAAGTATAGAATGTTTAACGGTGATCACAACTTGGAATTTGCACCGATACCTCAGGAAAACTCCAGAGGACTCCCCAAGTAAGATACAATCTTGAACCAATTTGCGGCAGTGTCGCTGATATCGGAGATCTGACCAAACCTTTACAATACATAGAAAGAACAATTAACAATGTTAACTAAAACCCACAAAAGAAATCAGCTAAATTTCAGTTAAAGACCATCTTGTTTACAATTATGTAGAAGAAAAAAAAAACTTGAGGAAAGAAAAAATTTAAAGACACTGACCTACTAGACCATGAAGAATCTGTTGCTCCGTACATTTCCAAAATCCAATTTAGAGAACAATAGAAGAAGAAGAAATGTGAAAAATGCATCCCCCAATTTAAAATACAACGAAGGAAAAAATAATAATAATTGGAGGGAGTAGAAGTAGTGAACCTCCAAAACGGCGGCGGATTGAGCAAGAAGAAGTGGACGTTCAACGGCTTTGTAAACATGCTGGTGGCCTAATTCGTTGAGAGTCTTGAGAGCAAGATACAGTACCTGCAACCTGAAACCATGAAATATAGAATTCAATACGTTATAGTGGTCACTAGAGAGAGAGATATTGTTGGAGTGGGTACCATCCGAGGAAGACGGTCCAGTTATAGAGAGAGAGATACAGGCGCCTGAGAGCGGATAATGCTCCCGCCATTGATGAAGCTATGGCAGATCTAGCAGCCTACAACACTAATCTATAGAGGGAGAGAGAGAGACTGAAGAGAGACAGAGAGATGGGAAGGATAATAAATAGAGTGAAAGGCATGTAGGTGAGTTATTAGCTCAACGCCACAACTACTTCTACTTGCTTGCACTGGCGTCTGGAATTTTTGTTTACTCTGTTTTGGTATTTCCCCAACACCCAACCCCCAACGACGGAGTCCAATTTTAATCACAAAAACACCAAAACGTATTTAATGGTAACTAGAGGGTAGTTGATCGAATTCCTTACTTCCCCATTCCAAGTAAAACATGTTATTACTTTTTTCAATCTTTTAACTTACAAAATTGAATATTTTGGCTTGTGAATTGACCAAAATGCCTCATGTGCATATGAAGATAAGCATAAGGTGACAATTTTAGCACTCTTCTTTTAGTTATGTGTACTTCAAATTGAATATCAATAATTTTTTTCTCTAATCACATATGAATTGCATGACAGTAAAAATTAAGTATTAAAATAGCTAGGCTAAAGATTAAATTGAAGCATAAGGAGGGTGATATTTTTGTCAAGCAAAATATCACATGCTCAAGTAGGGGTGGGCATTCAAACTGGCAAACTGGAAATTCGAGCCGAACAGCACTGAAAAAAAGGGAAAAAAAAACCGAGTTGACCAAAAAGTCAACAACCAGTCAAAAATCGAACCGGACTGATTTGGATCCGATTCTATGTCTTCGAAAATCGGACCGGGAGGAACTGAATCGGTCAAATTAAAAAATATATAATTTCAATATTTATTTATATTCAATGCTATATTTTTAATCTCATAACTAATATTTATCAAAGTTCAATTTCAAAACATCTCTCTTTTCTAGCATTAATATTTACTTTTATATGAAATTTATTAATTTATTAATTTTCAAGTCAAAATAAATAAATTTTCAGTTGAAATTTATATTTAAAATAATTTTAATAATCTGGTTCAAACCAAACCAGACCGGAACTGGTTCAATCCAAATTGGACAGTTTTTGAAATTTTTTTGTTATAATCGAACCGAACCAAACCAGATGAATAATACCAGATTCAGTTCTAATTTGAGGCAAAAATCGGTCCAAACAAAACCGTGCCCACCCCTATGCTCAAGCACAAGTGGGCAATCCATTGGTATTTATTAACACATAAGTATTGGAATGATTCTAATTTATGATTTTTCCAGCATTTACTTATAACAATAAATAAAAAGTTATGTGGGTTTCAAGTTAAAATTCGCAATCAAATACCCTTAAAATAAGGAATGAGATCAACTATGGCGAGTTGATCCAATTCTTATTTCTTAATTCCCTTTTTTAAGGGGGGGTGTATTCAATTAGGATTCTATAGCATTTAAAAAGATTTTAAAAATCCGGGTGTATTCAATTTGGATTTATACAAACTTTTTAAAAGTCTATAACAGTTTGGGTGTATTCAATCTAGATTTGTTTGAACTTTTAAAATGTCCATCTAAATGTGGGTGTATTCAATTAGGACTTGGAAAAAGTCCGAATAAATTTACCTGTATTCAAAAGGAGATAGATTTGTAAGGATTTAATTAAGTGTTGGAGTTTGGAGAACTTGTAGGGTTTAGGTATAAATAATAAAGGCCAACATAAGTCCAACGTCCACCCCAAAGATTTCATATGACTTGTTTTTTTTCCCTCTCTGTTTAGAAATTTTTCCATCGTTTGGCAAACAATGCACTAAGCCATGCACTAACCTTGGGTGGTTACAAGCGTCCTATATTAAGGAAAGCTCCTCAATTAGCGATTTCTTCAAATCAACCAGTTGGAGTTTCTAGGAGGAAAGCTCAGCTAGAGATTTCTCGATCTCCTATAAGTTCCCTTGGAGATAATCTCGGCATGAAGCCAATGTCAAGGCGGCAGAAGGTTGAGATATATTTCCATCACCCATAACACTACCAAATGATAGGGCCCTTGCTTTTTGGACAAAGGGTTTTTTTTTTTAATTGAATCTTTGGACGAAGAGTTTGTTGTTCGTGAACAAAATCAAAGGGAAATTTCCAACTCGTGGAAATTTCAAGGGGAGATTCATTGTTTAGGTACGAAAGTTTCCAACTCGTGGAAATTTCAAAGGGAAATTCATTGTTTAGGTATGAAAATTTCCAACTCATGGAAATTTCAAAGGAAAATTCATTGTTGTGCACACAATTAGAGGAAGAATTTGGGGAAGAAAAAAAAGAAGAAGAAGAAGAAGAAGAAGAAGAAGAAGGGGTGGTTGACTAGTGGCTAGGTCAAGATAGTTTAAAGAAAATAGTGTTGGGAAGAAAGAGTGATAAAAGAAAATAGTATTGGGAAGTCTATGCAAATATATCTGAATCTATAACAAAAGTTCATACAAAAGTATGGAACTCTATAACAAAAGCCTATACAAGTTTATTAAAAATTCAGGTAAAACCTATAGAAGTTATACAATTCCGGGAAATCAGGAAATCTGTCACTTAAAAAAAAATCTTTCAAAATCGTATACAATCCTAATTGAATACAACCCCCTAAGTTTTCTAATTCTTTTTTTTTTTTAGTACAAACGATAGTCTAAATGAGACGGGAGGGAGATTTCACACACACACACACAACTATGATGTCGTGGGATTTGAACTTGAAACCTTTGGTCTGTAAGTCAAGACCCTTATTTAAGTTCTCTAATTTATGACTTCCCTATTTCTGGTAAGTAAACATGCCTCGAAAGAGTAACATTAGATGACTCCTATATAGGCAAATGCTTGGACCCCTTTCCATTTATGGGCTTCACTATGGGCCAAGATAGGCCCACACAAACAAAATCCATATTGTGGTCTATTACTTAACAACATATCAACAACCATCCTCGAAAATGAGAATATTTGGATCCTTTCACAGCTTTGTAAGAGCAAGCCCAATGAGGGCTCTAAATGGGATAAGAATTCTATAGTGAAGGCCTTATATATGACCCTTAGGTGAGGCCATATCTCTTAATCGTTATCAAATTTGTTAGCCGTTGGATCAAATTCGTTAGTCATTTGATCAAATTGGTTAACCTGATCTAACGGTTAAGAGATAGGACCTCACATAAGGGCCATATATAAGGCCCTCACTATAGAATGACTCTTAAATAGAGCTACACCACCCTTGGGCTTCAAAAGATAGCACATGGGTTCAAAAAGTCATCCCTAGTGAAAGCAAGTTGGGTCTTTAAAAACCCAAGCTTGGACGAAGGGTTGCATCCACCTCTATATATATAAGGCTCTAGTTGAAGCCACTAAAGCTAAGCGAGGCCTGCTATGTGGAAAGCTGAAGCCCATTTTAGGTGCTACCATTCACTCGCTTGTGCAGCTTCACAAGGCTACTCGCCCAGATCTACTTTCCTTGGATGACCTTGTGTTTTTTCCTTTTCCTTAGCAACCTTCTTTTTGCTTCTATCTCTTTTCGTTTTTATAGGCTGCCAAGTGTTGATACTGTTACTTTCTGTATTTTGTAATTTTGTTTGTTTGTTTGTTGTTTCCTTGCGTTTGCTTTCAATTTATATTATTTTTCAAAATCTCATCCAAATTTTACTTCTTTTTTATTGAAATGTTCATATAAAAAATATAAAAACATAACATAACATAAATATCCATGAACACAAAATGAGTTTACAACAAAAGTTTAGCATGTAAATTACAAAATGAAAACATTTAAAACCCTAAATATAGAGCCTCCATTGTGGAAAAGATTCCTTTAAAGCCCGAAAGATTCCACTAGAACACTAAGAGCAAGTCCACCCAAAAAGGCTAAGACAAGGCAAAGGCAAGGCAAGGGCTGCCACTATTCATGTGAATAGTGTCAACCTTGTCTTTTTTGGTTCCACCCCAAATGGTAAGGGAAAGGGCAATTACTATTTATTTTCATTTATTTTATATTTTTTATACTTAAACCATTAATTTTAGCATGAGAAGTGAAAAATAGGACTAGGTATTTATATATATAAAAATTCTGAAAATTTTGGTATTTTTTTCGATTTTTTTTTTAAAAAATTTTTGTTGCTGACCTCATCAATGAGTCAGCAAACCCATGCAAGATTTGCCTTTGGGGCTGCCCAAGCTTGTGGCCCCCATCAACTACCTAGTCTTGCCTTTGTGCGCTAGAGCCAAAAGCTGGGCCTAAGCCCCCTGCTTCCTAGGCAAACCAGCAGCGCTGGAGGTGCTCTAAATGGGGCTTCATCCACCATTTTAGAGCCTATTTTAGAGAGTATCATTGGGCTTGCCCTAAGTTTAAAAATAGTTGGGCCAAACAATAAACCCAAGTAAAATTGAGTGTTCAATGAAGATTCTTAATGTTGTTCAATGAATAATAGAGCCACTTTAGCCTAAGCCCAAGCCCTGGCTGGTGGTAGAGCCCACACAAGTGCTAACAGAAAGAAGAAGGAAAAAAAAAAAAAAAAGAAGCTGATGTCGGTCAGAAAAGCAAGTCCTATATATATACAGCTCGACTAGATGTGCAATTTAAGGCAAACTCTTGTACGTTCCCTAACCTAAAACCATGAAGGGGTTACTTTCCTTTCCTCATGACTTCTCTAATGGTATTTTCAAAAAGTTCTTCCCAAAAAAAGACTCTTTGAAAGGGTTTTACCTAAAAAAGAAAATTAAAAAAAAATTAAAGACTCTTTAAAAAGGGCCCCAAAAACTCACCTTCATTAACTTTCCCAAATCTTATTATGAGCCACCTACAACCACCCCTAATCCTCCACTCCACCTAGCGCAATTTCTTTTAGAAACATCCCTTGGCTACACGCGACGCAACTCAACCACATCCACATGATAAAAGACAAGGTTTTGGGGTCAGTGAGGCTATCATCAAAATCAAACTTGTTCCTCCATTAGCATACAAGCAACCACCATATCCTAGCTTGACCAGTTTTGCCAGCATTTATCAATGGGAGGATATTTGCAAAGAGATTAGAAAATTTTGGATATTTGGAGAAAAACCCAATTCCACAAAAAGAAAAGAAAAGTAAATCAAGTTCCAATGTTAGACTTTTGGGCACATTGGATGCGGAAATTAGCAATTGAACTGCATCCATCCATCCAGACATGATAATAATATTAGACCGTTGGGGGTAAATATAAAATTGTAGATGAAGAAACCTTTCTTGTGCAGAGAGACCTAAAAGGATGGGTCAAATAAACACAACACAAAAGTCATGAGAGAGAGAGAGCCCATGACCTCATATCATCTCTCTCCCAAATTCCATGTGAGTACTCGTGGTAAAAATTCTCAACAGTCCACTGTAGTGTCGGTGGGTAGCACCAGAAGCCAATCCAATAAAGTTCATAGGGTCATAGAGATACCCACCACCAACCTAACGGTCCAAAAACATGCAAAACCCTGTAGGCTCCAAATGAATCACTCCGAGCCTCTGAGTTCTGTTAAAAATAATAAATAAATAAATAAACCCAACAAAGAAGGCAAACTAAATCACACTGTTTTGGGTTTTTTCGACGCCAAAATCCTTAAATTCACTTTTATCCCAGAAAAGTGACACGTTCCCATAATCAATTCACGGTAAAGTGTCCAGGTGTCCCAACTAAAAGTGCCTTTACTCTCTCTCCTCTCTCTCTGCTTTCTCTCTATTATATTGATGATAATGGCTTACTCTCTAGGCCTACATTTATAGTTGCTTATTCCTTTTTCTCCTCCTCTTCTTCTTCTTCTTCTACTTCTTCTGGGTCTTTGTAGTTTTCACTGCAGAGCAAAACCCAGTTTTTAGTTTCAGATCGGAGGTGGAGTGGAGTGAGTGATCCTAGTTTTGGAAAATGGGGCTGAAGCTTCACTACCACAATCACTATCATTCTCCTAGAGGAGGAGCACTTGGTGCTCTTCTGCTGCTGCTGCTTCCTATTTTCTTGCCCAGTTTGTTCAGCCCATTGGGGCCATGCTTCACCTTCCATGTTGTCAGTACGTTTCATGCTTTTTAATTAATTAGCTATTTTCCTGGGATTATAAGTTATTTTTACCTGCTTGTATTGATTGGTAAAAGAGATTTTCCGGTTTCTTATTTTAAGGGACAAATTTGTGATATTTTTCTAGTGGTTTTTCTGGGCTGTTGTAGTTGGTTTTGGTTGGATAATAGATATTCAATGCAATATAATTAATGTTTTGTTGTAAATGTGAAATGGGAACTATCCCCCAGTTCCCAAATGTCAATAGGCCATCAGCAGTGTGAGTTACTTTGATGTAAAATCTCTGTGTTATGACGAGTAGCAAGTTACTGTATGTGATGGCGTCATGCACATATTGCTTTGCTTGTACATTTCTAATATCAAATTGAATATCGAGACCCATCAAATGTTAGGCGACTTTTGTGCAAGTACTTATGTGTGCCATTTCAGTTATATATAACTTGTAAGTGCATTTCCACCTGTTGCAAAAATCAGCATCAATTAAATACAGCTTTGCTTTTAGGGGCTTAATGTGATGATGAAGTCGAATTTTCAGGAATGGAATGTTCCAAAATCTAGACACCAGCGCCTTCTCAAGAGTGCTTTACAACGCCAAACTGTGAGTATTAAGCAGTACAATTGTTTTTTAAATAGTTTGACTGATTTGTAGTCGAAGTCTTGACTGAAAAAAGTAAAAATTATTTCCATTATATAGTCCGAAGGGGAACTCTCAGATCTATGGACACCATTGGCCAACCAGTCATTGAAACCTTGTGCAGAATCATCAATTGCCACTTGTGAGTGTTTATGGAAAACAGTGATACTTTGTTTATATCTGTATTCCACCTAAAGTAGTATTACCGTATGTTGCAGAACTAATGTGTTTTAACAATGTTTATAAAGTGTTACTTTTCCACAATTGATTTTTTTATCTCATGCAGCATTACCAGAGAAATCTGAGGGATTTATCCAAGTATTTCTTGATGGAGGGCTGAACCAGCAGAGGATGGGGGTAGGTTTAAAAGTTTCTAATGTGTCCAATGTAAATCTGAAGTAGGAAAAAAAAAAAAAAAAGTTAACTGGAATAGCTGTTATTTCTATGATTAAAATTTGCAGTCTCGTCTTGTCTGTTTCAAAGTTGTAGAATTTCTTGGTTAGGTCTTAAAATTGTTCCCTTTGTAGATATGTGATGCAGTTGCTGTTGCTAAAATACTGAATGCAACTCTTGTGATCCCATACCTTGAAGTGAATCCCGTATGGCGAGATTCGAGGTATACATAGAAGCAAAAGTTGATTTATCTTTGCTTTGGTTATATTTGTTCTCTATCTCTTGAATTCTGAGTGGAATTCTTATGTTGGTTCTTTTCCTTCCTCTGCAGCTCCTTCATGGATATATTTGATGTTGATCATTTCATTAATGTATTAAAGGATGATATATCCATAGTTAAAGAGCTACCTTCTGATTTCTCCTGGAGCACAAGGGAGTACTATGCAACGGCCATCCGAGCTACCAGAGTTAAGACAGCACCTGTGCATGCTTCAGCCAACTGGTATCTAGAGAACGTATTGCCTGTAGTTCAGAGGTCAGTATTACCTGAACTTGTTGACTTAAGTTAGAGTTTTATTGTTTGAATTTTTGGACGTTTAGGTGAGACATATAAGGTGTCTTGCATCAATGGAAACATAGTTTTTTTTTTTTCTTGGTAATGCCCCAAAAGCAGCATATTGATTTCGAGGATAAGGAAAGTTTAAAGGCCTTGTTCATGTGATATTTCAACGGCCTCGTTATGTACTCCAGTACCAGAATTTGAAACTTTTGGCAAAAAATGATGCCCTTTCCATTCATTGTTGGAGTGGCAGGATTTGAGAAGGTGGACATGCAATAACTTGTCTATCTACATTGACAGGTGTAGCTGAACTCTTTATGTTCAGTGCATTACTGTGAAATTACTAAGATTCTACTTCATTAAAGTCATTATAAGCTCCTTGTGTCATATTTTTTTATTTCTGTGCGTGGTTTTTGTCCCCCTTAATTTTGAGTAGGTATCGAAGTTAATAAAAAGTTATGTCTTCATAACTAAGATTTCGTATTTACTGAATTGTATGCGGTTCAGTTATGGAATAGCAGCAATTGCCCCTTTCTCTCACCGCCTGACATTTGATAACCTGCCTATGGACATCCAGCGGCTACGCTGTAAGGTCAACTTTCAAGCATTAGTTTTTGTCCCTCATATTAGAGCACTCGGAGATGCTCTAATCAGCCGCCTTAGAAATCCTTCTGGCAAAAGTGGAGCAGTTGGCACCAATTACCTGCAGGAGATGCCTGATGTGAAAAATAAACAAGGGGCAGGGAAATTTGTTGTGCTACACCTACGGTTTGATAAGGTATGCTCCTCTCCTATAACTGATGCACAAACATTTGAGGCGTCTGTTATTTTATTTTTTATTTTTCCAAAAGATCTGTTTGTCTCTAGCCTGCAAGCTACAGAGAATTTTGGCATAATTGGTATAAGGAACTGCTTGATGTATACTAGCTATGTCTGACTTGAAGTGTTTATGTTGACAGATCGTAACACATTATTTTTCATTCTAACCAACTTATACTTTATTTTTAACTATTCAAAAATGTGAAAATGATGCATTTGCAGTATGCCAATACTATCTATACGTCTAGTAACCATGTTTCATATGTGTCCCATACCCTCTGCTTTAATTTTTTTTTCTCACTCTCTGTAGTTGTGGATTTCAAGTTGGAATCGGATTTATATGTTCTTTCCTTAATCTCGTCTTTCTACAGGATATGGCAGCCCATTCAGCCTGTGATTTTGGTGGTGGAAAAGCTGAAAAACTGGCTCTGGCCAAATACCGACAAGTAATCTGGCAGGGAAGGGTCCTTAACTCCCAGTTCACTGACGAAGAGTTGAGGAGTCAGGGCCGTTGTCCATTAACTCCAGAAGAGATTGGATTGCTGCTTGCAGCTTTGGGGTTTGACAACAGTACTCGTCTATATCTTGCTTCCCACAAGGTTCATAGCTTTCTTCTATCCAACTCCTGTTAGCTAAGGCTCATCCCAGTGAATTGGAACATTTCAATTTGGAACTTCAAATTTAATGTTTCTGGTTCACGGAGTTCTATTTCTTAAAATTGTTTTGTTTTATCCAGGTATATGGTGGGGAAGCTAGGATTTCAACCTTGCGAAGATTGTTTCCACTAATGGAAGACAAAAAGAGCCTTGCTTCTTCAGAAGAACGGGCCCAAATAAAAGGAAAGGCTTCTTTGTTAGCAGCAGCTGATTACTACGTTAGCATGCACAGCGACATCTTCATTTCTGCTTCTCCAGGAAATATGCACAATGCACTGGTAAGACTTCTAAAAACAACTTTTTATGAATTCTACAAGATCATATTCCAATTACCATGGTTAGCATTGGTACTTTTAAGGCCATAGATTTTGACAAATCTTCGGAGTCAACAGGTAGGCCATCGAACTTATGAGAACTTGAAGACGATTCGGCCGAGTATGTCACTGTTGGGTCAACTCTTCCTAAACAAAAGCATTAGCTGGTCAGACTTCCAGCAGTCAGTAGTAGAAGGGCACCAAAACAGACAAGGGCAAATCAGGTTGAGAAAGCCAAAGCAGTCCATATACACCTATCCTGCTCCCGACTGCATGTGCCAGGCATGAGGTTAATGTGATGGTGAAGAAGATCTAGACGACCATCTAGATTTCATTATTTGGTACCACTACACCCTTTGTGACTTGTATTATTGGTAAATAAAAAGCGATCCCATTTCTGTTAGTCATAAAACTATACAGGTAATATTTTCAATAGGGTGCAGTAGGTGTAATAGGTGCTTCTGGGGATGTATTGGTCGAAAAATACTCTTTATGTAGAAGTGGGGTTGGGGTTTGTACTTGTATTTGTCAAGGGGTTTGGATGTGATCGACTTTTAGGGACAATACTTTTAGACAGAAACAAATGTGTTTGTTCCAATTTGAATTACATGTATACCGTCCTTCCATGCCCCTGCTTTATACATCTTCTTTGCTACTATTTTTATGTTATTTTAGTACAAGCGATACTGGGGGAGGAGGGAATTGAACTTAGGACATCGGATGCAAGAGTAAATGCTCTTAACTATTTTAGTACAAGTCCCTTATTTGCTACTATTCATTTTTCAGTCATGCACACTCCCAATAGTGTAGGTGGTTTTGAGCAAATTTCCCTTTGAAGTTTATTTCTTTTTAGTCTCGCACAACATTTAAAAATAGGCTTAATTGCTATTCTGCACCCTGAAACATTAGTCAAATTCCACTTTACCTCCTTAAAGATAAAGCGACCCACTTTGCTCCCGTGACTAGGGTTTGATGTTCCACATTGCCTCTACTTTCAATTTCATCCAAAAGTTCGTTAAGTTTGATGACGTGGCATGGGTGTTTTAGTACTTTTGTGCACCTAGGTCATTTACTCCAATTTGAGTGGGTGATGTAGCAAAATAAAGCCCACCTCCACCATGGATAAAAAAAATTAAAATGCAAACATAAAATTGAAAAAAAAAAAAATAATTTGATTTATAAAAAAAGT